>NC_084579.2:25658032-25808032 GCF_033978685.3 Nerophis lumbriciformis
AGAAATAGAAAGAAAAGAAAGGCAGATTTGGAAAGTGTGATTTTGGGAATTCATTTTGAACTACAGAATACTCTCAGAATGAGGACATGTTTTATATATTTATTGGGACAACACATTTGCTGAGAATGCCTTTTTACCACATCCACCTACCAATTTGGGTTGATTACAGTAATATTTGTGTTAACCAAGTTCTCAACACTATTGGTGTCAACATGGCTACCCGCTCTTTAACGGACAACATTACAGTATGTTTAGAAGAATTAGGGGCTGACGATATAGACTCATAAGTATTTCATAATATTTTACAAAATATCATAACGATAATTCCATAAAAATCTGCAGTGAGTGCAGCTTACAGGCAGAGGTAGGGGTGTAACGACTCGTTTTAATAACGATTTGATTCAATTTGATATGTGTGGTTGCCGATACGATTCAGGACCGATCTATCTTATTTATTTTTTAATTTTCTTTAGAACGATTCAATCCGAAACGATTCAGTGAGTTGAAATCGATTCAGAATTTTTTTCGCAAAACAAAAAAATCAAGCAGTGTGACTGTGAAATAAATAGTGGATACTGGACATCGCAGGTAAAGTCTCCTATATTCCCGTTAGTTCTTGTAAGGGAATTATGTAAAAACTAATTATGAATACAAACAGGCAGGAAAACAACAATTAATGGCCAATTCCTTCACATAATATTTGAATCAATTGCAACCAACACTTAACGTTGCATTAACAAGAGGAAACCTTGTTTTCAAAATTCAAGCAATTTTCAATTAAAGTATAGTAACCAACAATTTAACAGTAGATTTACCTGCTTACTAAAATACCCCGACCTGGCTATACAGTATTTGTTCTCCGCCCCAGGTGTGCAGAAGATATGTCTGTCTCCTAATCTCTGTTGATGGTGTTGGCCCCTCGCTTTCTAATTTCCATAACCTCTTTTATCCATCTCTTCCATTAATTTTTTTTAATGAAATGACTTCTCCTTGGCTGTGTCACACTTCATGTTGTTGTGTTCCGGAAGTCGGTGCGCCGCCGTAACTTGCTCTGCTGTCACTTGCTCTGCTGTCACTTTCATTTTGTTAGTCGCGTCTTTTGTTGTTTAAAGTTGTGTTGCAGCTTTAAATTATTGTATTGTGTTGTTTGTATTTGTTGTGGCTTTTGCAATCATGCTGTAGCTGAAAGTTGTTGTGTTGTAATAAATATTGTCTTGTGGCGTTCGCGTTTGTTGTCACCTTTCTCAGCCACCGTAGTTTTCCGTAGTGCTGGGCGATATGATGATGCATATTGTGGGCACGATGGAAAAATGTCTGTCATGCCATTTCTATTTTTATAGTTTCAAGCTATAGGCTGTATTTTATCCATAGGGCTTGTGCCATCAGATTATTCATAGTAACATCAACAATAATTGCACATTCAGTAAGTGTATTTGGTGTCAAACGGGAGAGAAAACTACATTTTCTTACAAAGAAAAGGAAGCGTTGACATGTAGGCTCGCATTTTTCTTTCGATTTTGCGAAATGTCGCTGCTTTACGTGCCTTCTTTGTGTCCAGTGTCTCCCGCCGTTGCGTGTTACCTTGGTTACACACATGAGGGGATCATTGTAGATCATTGTAAAGACCTCATCAATACGTTAGACCCCAGATATGTTGTGCCAAGTCGGAAGTACTTCACTCGAGTCGAGCTGCCTCGTTTGTACCAAGAGACCCGGGCCAAAGTGGAAAAAGAGATCTGCGATGCGCGTTTTTACGCCTTGACAACTGACCTTTGGACGAGCCGAGTGACCCAGCCCTACATGTCTCTCACTTTCCACTACATTGACCGGGACTGGAACCTGTGCTCTCGTTGCCTGCAAACTACTTATTTCCCAGAAGATCGCACCGGAGCCGCGATAGCCCAATGAATGTGTGGCAGCTAACGTTAATATTGCTGTGTTTATCCATGTTTCTTATGTCGTTTTTCTAACATACCTCTGAATAGAGTGTAAGGGTGGCTTTGTGTAGTGTTAGTGTTCATGTGGCTGTGTGTGGCAGTGAACGTTAATGATTCCAGAGACGTGCACTTTAAAGGGGAACATTATCACCAGACCTATGTAAGCGTCAATATATACCTTGATGTTGCAGAAAAAAGACCATATATTTTTTTAACCGATTTCCGAACTCTAAATGGGTGAATTTTGGCGAATTAAACGCCTTTCTAATATTCGCTCTCGGAGCGATGACGTCACAACGTGACGTCGCATCGGGAAGCAATCCGCCATTTTCTCAAACACCGGGTCAAAACAGCTCTGTTATTTTCCGTTTTTTCGACTGTTTTCCGTACCTTGGAGACATCATGCCTCGTCGGTGTGTTGTCGGAGGGTGTAACAACACGAACAGGGACGGATTCAAGTTGCACCAGTGGCCCAAAGATGCGAAAGTGGCAAGAAATTGGACGTTTGTTCCGCACACTTTACCGACAAAAGCTATGCTACGACAGAGATGGCAAGAATGTGTGGATATCCTGCGACACTCAAAGCAGATGCATTTCCAACGATAAAGTCAAAGAAATCTGCCGCCAGACCCCAATTGAATCTGCCGGAGTGTGTGAGCAATTCAGGGACAAAGGAGCTCGGTAGCACGGCAAGCAATGGCGGCAGTTTGTTCCCGCAGACGAGCGAGCTAAACCCCCTGGATGTATTGGCTCACACCGTCCCGAAGATGATCAAGAGAAGAATATCGACCCTAGCTTCCCTGGCCTGCTGACATGAGGGTATGTCTGCAGAATATATTAATTGATGAAAATTGGGCTGTCTGCACTCTCAAAGTGCATGTTGTGACCAAATGTATTTCATATGCTGTAAACCGAGTTCATAGTTGTTAGTTTCCTTTAATGCCAAACAAACACATACCAATCGTTGGTTAGAAGGCGATCGCCAAATTCGTCCTCGCTTTCTCCCGTGTCGCTGGTTGTCGTGTCGTTTGTCGGTTTCGCTTGCATACGGTTCAAACCGATATGGCTCAATAGCTTCAGTTTCTTCTTCAATTTCGTTTTCGCTACCTGCCTCCACACTACAACCATCAGTTTCAATACATTCGTAATCTGTTGAATCGCTTAAGCCGCTGAAATCCGAGTCTGAATCTGAGCTAATGTCGCTATAGCTTGCTGTTCTATCCGCCATGTTTGTTTGTGTTGGCTTCACTATGTGACGTCACAGGAAAATGGACGGGTGGTTAAAATCAGGCACTTTGAAGCTTTTTTTAGGGATATTGCGTGATGGGTAAAATTTTGAAAAAAACTTCGAAAAATATAATAAGCCACTGGGAACTGATTTTTAATGGTTTTAACAATTCTGAAATTGTGATAATGTTCCCCTTTAAGATTTTTTATTGCAATAGTTTACATCTGATACCAAAAGTATTTGTTTATTTGTAGTTATGATCTAGCGTTCTGACTGCACTTCAGAGAAACTTGAATACTTGTAAAACTTTTAAAAAGTGTTTTAAAAACTTGAAACATGTGTTTTGTTGCTATTGTTGTTTGCTATACCAAATGTTTATTTCACTTGCAAATAAAGTGAGAAAAAAGTAAGTGGTCATGTACAGTTAGGTCCATAAATATTTGGACATTGACACAATTTTCAGTATTCCAGCTCTGTACAACACCACAATGGATTTGAAATGAAACAATCAAGATGTGCTTTAAGTGCAGACTTTGAGCTTTAATTTGAGGGTATTTACATCCAAATCAGGTGAACGGTGTAGGAATTACAACACATTTTATATGTGCCTTCCACTTTTTAAGGGACCAAAAGTAATTGGACAATTGGCTACTCAGCTGTTCCATGGCCACGTTTGTGTTATTCCCTTGTTTTTTTTTTCATTTATTTCATTTACAAAGAGCAGATAAAAGGCCTAGATGGCATTTCAAGTGTGGTATATTAGTTTGGAATCTGGGGAGGTCATCTCTTAATATGATGTCCAAAGAGCTGTCACTATCAGTGAAGCAAGCCATCATTAGGCTGAAAAATCAAAACAAAGCCATCAGATAGATAGCAAAAACATTAGATGTGGCCAAATCAACTGTTTGGTACATTCTTAAAAAGAGAGAACACACTGGTGAGCCCAGCAACACCAAAAGACCTGGAAGACCACGGAAAACAAGTGTGGTGGATGACAGAAAAATCCTTTCCCTTGTCAAGAAAAAGCCCTTCACAACAGTTGGCCAGATGAAGAAAAGTCTCCAGGAGGTAGGTGTATCTGTGTCCAAGTCAACAATTAAGAGACGACTTCTCCAGAGGAAATACAGAGGGTTCATCACAAGGTGTAAACCATTGGTGAGCCTCAAAAACAGGAAGGCCAGATTAGAGTTTGCCAAGAGACATGTAAAAGAGCCTGTGCAGTTCTGGAACAACATCTTATGGACAGATGAGACAAAGATCTACTTGTACCAGAATGATGGAAAGAGAAGAGTATGGAGGAGGGAAGGAACTGCTCAAGATCCAAAGCATACCACCTCATCAGTGAAGCATGGTGGTGGTAATGGCATGCATGGCTGCCAGTGGAACTGGATCTCTTATATTTATTGATGATGTGACAGCTGACAAAAGCAGCAGAATGAATTCTGAAGTGTTTGGGGCAATATTATCTGCTCATATTCAGCCAAATGCTTCAAAAGTCATTGGACGGCGCTTCACAATGCAGATGGTCAACGACCCCAAGCACACTGCGAAAGCAACCAAATAGTTTTTTAAGGCAAATAAGTGGAATGTTCTGCAATGGCCAAGTCAATCACCTGACCTGAATCCAATTGAGCATGAATTTCACTTGCTGAAGACAAAACTGAAGGGAAAATGCCCAAAGAACAAGCAGGAAGTGAAGACAGCTGCAGCGGAGGCCCGTCAAAGCATCACCAGGGACCAAACCCTGCGTCTGGTGATGTCTATGTGTTCCACACTTCAGGCTGTCATTGACTGCAAAGGATTTGCAACAAAGTATTAAAAAATGACAATTTTATTTATGATTATATTAGTTTGTCCAATTACTTTTGGTCCCTTAAAAAGTGGAAGGCACTTATAAAATGTGTTGTAATTCCTACACCGTTCACCTGATTTGGATGTAAATACCCTCAAATTAAAGCTCAAAGTCTGCACTTAAAGCAGATCTTGATTGTTTCATTTCAAATCCATTGTGGTGTTGTACAGTGCTGGAATACTGAAAATTGTGTCAATGTCCAAATATTTATGGACCTAACTGTATGTTGTTAAATTTTTCATAGAACTGAAAGTGTACCATAGCTATATCGTGGTATATATCGTTATCGTGATATAAAATGATCCATATCGTGATATAAATGTTTTTCCATATCGCCCAGCACTAGTTTTGCGCCATTTTTGTTTTGATGACATCACAGATGGGAGAAAGAGGCTTAATGTCAAACTTATTTCTAAAAGTGTTAAACTTCATATAAGGTCTGCCGTTCTTAAAGCCAATGTTTTCCTTTTTGTAGTATGAATAAAATTGATTGATTCCCTTTTAAAAAGATCTGGATCGATACCTATCTTTCGGAAGGCCAACTTGTCGAGTAGAGGTCGATATAGTAGAAATTTAGGAATATAAATCAAGACATTGATATGTTGATCACTCTTTACACCCCGAGGCAGAAGCATTTATGATATACGTATTATTCAATATTAAAACGAGAAATAAATATAAATGAAATAAGTATTTCAAAAATGTTAAATCCAGACAATGATTCGGCTAACCTCAAAAGTCTAATCACTTGTTCCTTATCCCATTTCTGACATTTCCTGAAAGTTTAATCAAAATGTTCCCATAACCTTTTGAGCTATGCTGCTGAAATAAATGGAGTGAACCCTTTAGTCAGTCATCCACTCCCCTTATCTCTGCAGATGGAGGCGGGGCTGCTGGCATACACGTACAGAGAAGTTGAGCCAGGTAATGTGAACCTAAGGTAACGAAGTAAAAATTATCTGAATCACCCCCAAAAAGTAATCACTTTTTATCTCATTTCTGTCATTTCCTAAAAGTTTCATTAAAGCCCACCCATAACTTTTTGAAGTATGTTGCTTACTATCAGGCAGACACCCCTCACTGAATACATAACCTCCTGGCAGGGGTAATTAATCAAAGGATAAATGAAATTGACATGTTGGTGTGTTTGTTTTCTTTTTAGCTTGTCAACAGGCTGTAAGAGGGTTCACTCTTTGCATCGGTCTCACGTTTGTTCTACAGCGGAATGAAATAAACGGAGTGAAGCCTCTTGTCAGTCATCCAATCCTTTTGTCTCTGTGGGTGGAGGCTGAACCGCCAACATACACACACAGAGAAGTTCAGACTTGTTACATAAACATAAGGTAAAATAGTAAAAATGATACCGCCCCTCCACAAAATCTAATCACTTGTTTCTATAATCCTATTTCTGACACTTCCTCAAAGTTTAATCAAAATACTCTCATAAGTAACTAACTAACTCACTTACTTACTCACAGACCGCAGCGAATGCATCAGTATCGGACGATTTCTGTTAAAAAGTATGTGATCGATCAGTCGATTTATGTCTTTTAATGCTGATCACAAACACAGAACCCATCTTAATAGGGGTGTAACGGTACACAAAAATGTTGGTTCGGTACGTACCTCGGTTTAGAGGTCACGGTTCGGTTCATTTTTGGTACAGTAAGAAAAAAACAAAATATAAATTTTTTGGTTATTTATTTACCAAATTTGTAAACAATGGCTTTATCCTTTTAACATTGGGAACACTATAATAATACTGCCCACGTTAATCAACATTAAACTGCCTCAAGTTGTTGCTCAGATTAAATAAAATGACAAAACTTTTCTTCTACATATAAAAAGTGCAACATTAAACAGTTTCAAGTCAACTCATCATGCTTAATTTATTACAGCATTTGGGAAGACAGTAGTTGATTTTTATTTTTTATTATGTAAATGTTATATTTTTATCAACATGTGATAGCAGGGACCCTGCCATTCAAAACTAGGCTGCTCATTACTAATGATTAATGTAACTAAAGCTGAAAAAATAGTACAATAGCAATAGGAGAGACTATTCATCCCTGAACACCATGGAGTTCATGTAGGCTTAATGATGCACTTACATTATTATATCAACTATCAGAAACAGATAGTAGATGTTTCTGATAGTTGTCCCGGGACATTATGTTCATTTAACATAATGTCCTTTTTTGCTGCTTCAACACAGCTCAATCAACACAGAAAAAGGTAAAGTGAAATAACAGACAGACAGGGCTTTGCTGTCCGTAACACACACACACACACACACACACCGCAAAATGAGCTAACGTTACGCTAAAAGCTAATTAGCCTTCACCTCAAGCCAGGACTGCGAGCGAGCTCAGCTGCTGTTTATATTTCTAGAACGTCAACGGGCTAATAGTGATGTTACTAGTAGTTGACTGTGAGGTGTTTATTATAATTTGGGGATAGACCTGCTAAACACCTACCTGCTCATGACTACGCTAGAGCACTGACCTCATGCGCTCTGAATACGCACTGCTGATTGGCTGTTACTGCTCTGAATACGCACTGCTGATTGGCTGTTACCGCTCTGCGTGTAACCAATCAGATGGTTGTGTGGGTGGGACAATGCTGGGTGCTGCAGAGTACTGACAGAGAGAGGCAGAACGAAGCGGAGCAGCTTGTTAAGACTTTAGCTTAGAAGGCTACTTAATATGTTTGTGTGGAAACTTGTTCGGTACACCTCCGAACCGAACCGAAACTCCCGTACCGAAACGGTTCAATACAAATACACGTACCGTTACACCCCTACATCTTACTGACACTAATTATTTTTGTTCCCTCAGCGGTCAAGCGGCCAGCAGCTGATTATGTATCTCCATGCACAGTGTGGAGCCACTACCCCAAATTAACAATAATCACCTCCATTATGGCAGATAAACTGTGTTTTTTAGTTTCTTAAGTATCATTATCAAGTACATACATTATTACTGGAAGATAAAGCTTAACAGGTTACACACAGAGAGCGAACCAGGAGCAGGCATTGTAAGAGCTAAGCGAACCGCTAAGCTAGCAAGAAACTAGGGATGATGCTTGATAAGAAATTATCGAGTCCGAGCCTATTATCGAATCCTCTTATCGAACCGATTCCTTATCGATTCTCTTATCGAGTCCAGATAGATTGTTGTATATGGAAAAAAACACAATATTTGGTTTAACAAATCACTTCACATTCTATACTGCTCGCTACTATAGTATTACCATATCTGAGTTATTGTGCAGAAATGTGGGGAAATAACTACAAATGTGCGCTACATTCGTTTACAGTCTTACAAAAATGATCAATTAAGACTGATACATAATGTTGGATATAGAGAACATACAAACACTTTATTTATTGAGTCAAAAATATTAAAGTTCGATGATTTGGTAAAATTGCAAACAACTAAAATGATGTGGAATTAAATGATGGAATGGATTAAGTAAAGAAGTTAAACATTGTACTGATATGATCCAGTTTAAGAGGTTGTTCAAATGAATAGTGCTTACAAAGTACAAAGAAGAATTATGAGAAATACTTTCAACCTTATTGAAAATAAGATATTCTTCATCTCAGTATATTAATAATGACTGAATTAATTAATTACATATTACAAAACTGTTGTATGTACTAATTCAGAGATATTTTATTAAAAAAAGGTCAGTAAATGATGTATATATTTGTTAACGCTATGAAGTGGGAAAGGGGTAGGATTAAATAAGCTTTACTTCTTCCTACTCCTGTAAAGTGAAATGATATGAAACTGTGATGTATTATGATGTGGTCGGATCATGTTTTGTTTAGTTCTGTTCTGTTAGTTTTGGACTTCCTTAGTTGTTTTGTGCACTTCCGGGGTTTGTTTTAGTCACCATGGTTACTTATGATTTTCACCACACGCACCTGTTGCTCATCAGAGACTCTATTTAAGCCCGCCTTTTCCGGTCACTCGTCGTGGCTTCAATGTTTGCATTTGCAACAGTTACGTTGGCATTCTGGTTTTCGAGCTCATGATTCGTGTGCTAAAGTTATCTTAGCTTCTAGTATTTCTGTGCTAAGTAAGTTTTTGCTTTAGCTTCTCGTGCGAACGGCACGCTTTCCTTTTGTTTCGTTCCTGTCTGTTGTAATGTGTATGATTTATGAGAAATAAATCATCTCCTACCTGCACGCTTTCGTCCGGAGCCATCAGTTTTGCGTCCCGGGAGAACGCTGCACCCCACCGTGACAAATGACTGAGCTACGTGACGTCATTTCTTGTCATGTCACACGGGGCATTTCTTGTCGGGACGGGAGTCGTTCCCAGGGATTCGAATAAAGAACCAACTCTTTTTCTTTACTATAGTGGTCTCGATAACGGGTACCGGTTCTCAAAAAGTGATTCGAGTCCAAGGACTCGGTTCTTTTCTTATCAACAACCGGGAAAACCTGTTTCCAGCATCATCCCTACAAGAAACAACACCAAAAAATAAGTGCTTAGTAAAGTTTTTGAAGTCTAGCTGGAACTGTGTTAGAGCAGAACAAAAGCAGTTATTAACAGGAAATGAATATTAGTGTAGAGAGAGGATAATACAAAAACCGTTGGTGTGTCAGTATTGTCACAGTCAGTACACAACACGTAAAAGGAGGGCGGATCGATCTATAAATTGGTGGTGTCGATATCAAAGGTAGTATCAGTATATAACTGTTACAAGAGTAATGAGATAAACGTTTTTACGGTATTTTCTCAAAAAAGTTGTTGTCGTTTTTGATAATGTTTACAAGCACAAGCAATAATTCCCTGGACACAGAAGGACTTAGAGGGCAAACACCAAATGATTTAAAGGGGACGTAGTATGCAAAACAAACTTGTCTTACCTATTGGTACGCGTTTCTGTGTATTTGGGATCTGCATAAGTCCCGAAAATTTGAACTCAAACCACGGAGTCAAGGTAGAGATATTTATAAAACTATTTTGCATAGCTTCATACTTCCTCTACATGAGCCGTTTGGCATTTGCCCAATTTGCGATGTTTTTTCCAATTGGTGACGTCAGCGAATATCTCCATATTTGGTAAAAATGTACCCAAAGTGCTTTGCGCAAGTCTGCTATTGTAGTCAACAAGCTCCTTCTTTTTCTCTATCCTCTTGTTGCGGGGCAGACTGGCTTGTACATGCACACGCATCATCCGCTGTTGCCATTTCTAATACAAAGTAGTGTATAGTTCGAAATTATATCTGTCACTAGACACATATAATTTCAACAAAATTACAACATGGCTGACGGGGAAAAGACGCAGTCGAAGTGGAGGCACGTAAATAAGACCGCCCACAAAACAGCGACTTCTGAAGAGATGGTCAGAAAGTGATTTGAAGATGGTCTGTAAAACAGAATCTTTGCAAAATGTTGACCAAAGAACCTACATGTCATGTAGACCAGTAGAAGTGTTTTAAATGTAGAAACAATTCTTAATGTGACCCCTTTAAATTAGTAAAATAGGGTAATTTTTTGTTTAGTTACTGTGTACTATTGACTTAATTTTGCTCAAACAAGTATATGTAACAAATGTGAATAAAGAACTAGTTTAATTATTGTGTTGATAATGTTAAACTGTCAATAGCACTCACCATAAATAAATGGAAAAATCAAAAATATTGATATTGGTGTCGGCCGATCTTACTCATAAATTATCAGTATCGGAATCGGCATCATAAAACTAATGGGAACATCTCTCGTTGAATCTTTTTGCAGCACAAACACACAACACAACAGGAAAAAAAAAACTTTTATGTGCCTGTTCTTACTTATTAGCTAATTAGGTATTTTTTGTTTCCTCTCCATTGGGAACAGTCTAAAAGAGTTATTTCAGAGAATTGCCTCTCTTTTAACGGAAGATCTTAATGATCACACATCAACAGTGAATGGCCTTGAACAGCTCAGAATTTAATGTCTCCTTTCATCCTGTCAGTTTCCTTTATTTTAGGATAAAATTCTTGCTGGAGGGGAGCAGCCCTGACTGACTTGCTGCTTGCCGTTTCTCTGGAGACCGTCTCTCTGGCTTAAAGCCAAACAGAGTCTGAAACGGTTACCTAAGCTGACCTTAAGCCTTTAGGCAATAAGTGCAAGCCAGAGCCCAACACATTGATGTCACCTAAAGTATTTGGATTACCTCACCAAACCCTGATGTGGGGGCTTTGCAAATTACTTTTAAAATCTAGATATTTTGCTTAAAGCAACTGAAATTTTGCCGTGGATTTAGTTTTCACTTGAATGTCAAGATTTTCCACTTTGTCCTGTCAACACTTCATAGCTAAACGGCCCGTGAAAACTTGTTTTGTAAAGCAGGGGTTTCCTACATTTTCCAACAAGGGCCATGCAGAGGAAAAAAAATTAAGGATGCCAGGGCCAACTTTGATACATTTTCTTCAATAAAGTTGCTCAAATCCAGTGTAGGTCAATACATGCTAAGCTATCTGAGCAAAACACAGACAGCTCAGACTTCTGTTATAATGTAGAATGTAACAGCCGAAAAAACGAGCTGCAGGTCAAAAATGGCACAGAGGCTGCACCTACACACTACTAGCATAGATTAAAGACATTTACTTTATTCAACCATAGGGAAAAATAACAACCAACCCAATGACTTCAAGTGGTATGCAAAATAAATGAGTGAACGAAGCGCTCTTATGCCAAGGTTCGCACATAGAGGCATATTTGGCGCAATGCCGGTGTACATAAAACGAGGCGCCACTGTACTTGGTATCGTTACTATCGATATTTGTATCGATCCACCTACCTCTGTTTACATTCAAGAGCTTTATTTTAGCGGTTAGCATATCCGCCTACAGTATCTATGTAGCATGTTTAGCTATTCCTTGTACTCCAGTGATGATACTTGTAAGAAACCTACTTTATTTGCCGCAATGGAGGTGAGGATTAGTAATATATATATATATATATATATATATATATATATATATATATATACACTGTTTCCCACACATTCATTTATTTGTGGCGGCCCGCCACGAAAGAATTACATCCGCCACAAATAGATTTTTCGGCTTTTGACTCGCTCGACCGCTCATAAAAGCAATGAGACTCGGTCTGTGAATGTTGCTTGTAGTTACAATTCCGGTGCAGTAGGTGGCGGTAGCCTACTATGCATTGTAACTCCGCCAATAGCACTTAATTCACCTGGTGGGCCAGAAGAAGAAGAAGAAGACGACGACGACGAAGTAAAAGAAGAACGGACCGACCGGATCAAAATACGAGGGTAAGACGTCTTGGCAAACAAGTTCAAAAGTGTTCCGAACCTGTGCAGTGTGCAGCACCGACTTGGATTTTCTTAATTTTTATTTTCGGGATTTGAATGCTTTTATTTTGAAAGGACAGCTGGAGAGAGACGGGGGAGGGGGGAGAGAGGGTGAGAGGGGGGATTGACGCGGAGCAAAGCGAATCGAACTGGGTCGCCGCAGCGGGTGCTCTACCAGGTGAGATAGGTTATAGCTGCATCGCTCGCGGCTCGTCATATATTTAACGTTAATCCGCGATTACACCGAGCGTTTCACTGACGGTGTGCAGCCTGACGCTGCTTCATTAACACCGCCGCTGTTTGACTCGGGGGCCGGGGCAGACGCACGCAGTAACAGTCACCTGTTACCATACCGACGAGCTAACGTGTCTAGGTTATAACCCTGTTGTCAATAAACACACGTGCTTCAGTTACTGCATTAATACTGAAGCTAAAATGTCCACTGTCCACTGCAGCATGTGAATGCAATGAAAAGAATAAAATCTGAGCCAACCAGCTGTTAAAATATTGTCCAGGTTAATGTTTTGGCCATTAAAGGCCCTTCATTTCAAGATTTCAACTGTGATCGGGCTTTAAACAGGTGGCTGACCTGTTCAGATGGGTGTAACTGCTACTGGTCAAATAATGTGAAATAGCATTTAATTTTACATGTATGCAATGCCATTTAAATGTAATTATAGATAATAATAATAATAATAATAATAATAATAATAATAATAATAATAATAATAATAATAATAAAAACTGTGTAGTGTTGTAAATAGTCAACGGGAAGGATTTTAGTAAGATATAAGCCATGAGCACTACACAGCCAGAAAAAAACCTAGGCAGGACAAGTAAAAATATTGGGGCAAGTAGATTTGAGAAGTCGGGCAAGTAGAAAAAAACCTTAACGTTGAACCCTGCATGTGTTGAGCTGCTGCCGCTTAAGGTTAGACAGGACGGCGTGGCGCAGTGGGAGAGTGGCCGTGCGCAACCCGAGGGTCCCTGGTTCAATCCCCACCTAGTACCAACCTCGTCATGTCTGTTGTGTCCTGAGCAAGACACTTCACCCTTGCTCCTGATGGGTGCTGGTTAGCGCCTTGCATGGCAGCTCCCTCCATCAGTGTGTGAATGTGTGTGTGAATGGGTAAATGTGGAAGTAGTGTCAAAGCGCTTTGAGTACCTTGAAGGTAGAAAAGCGCTATACAAGTACAACCCATTTATCATTTATTTATCACTGTAAATAGAGCGGTTCTGCTCGTTAGTAATAAATTCTAATGTTGGATGTTCACTCCTTCACACAGATGATGTATGCACTGATTAAAGGGGCAGAGCTTTAAGAGACATTTTAGCTTTTATATTTTATAAGATATATTTTTTGTAAGAACCACAATTAATAAATATATTTCAGTGAATTGTTCAAATCTGTATATAAATATGTACATAAAGTGTTGTAATTATATTCCAACTCCGCGTTCTTCTTGGTCATCGCCACTGCCCCCGCCACCCCCCGCCCCCCGACCACACCACCACAAATAGATGCCTGTCCTGTGGGAAACACTGATATATATATATATATATATATATACACACACACCGATGAAGCCTACTCGGATTAGAGGTGAAATTTTTACATATACACTAGGGATGTAACGGTACACAAAAAATTTGGTTCGGTACGTACCTCGGTTTAGAGGTCACGATTCGGTTCATTTTTGGTACAGTAAGAAAACAACAAAATATACATTTTTTGGTTATTTATTGACCAAATTTGTAAACAATGGCATAACATACATACTGTATACACACAGGGTCCATTGCCAGGGTTAATGTGGTCAACATGTATAAAATAAAAACTAAATAAGATAAGGCTTAGAATGGTTTCTTAACAAAACCTTTCTACATATAAAGTGTTTTTTTTTTATTGATTGATTGAGACTTTCATTAGTAGATTGCACAGTACAGTACATATTCCGTACAATTGACCACTAAATGGTAACACCTGAATAAGTTTTTCAACTTGTTTAAATCGGGGTCCACGTTAATCAACATTAAACTGCCTCAAGTTGTTGCTCAGATTAAATAAAATGACAAAACTTTTCTTCTACATACAAAAAGTGCAATATTAAACAGTTTCAAGTCAACTCATCGTGCTTAATTTATTACAGCATTTGGGAAGCCTGTAGTTGATTTTTATTATGTAAATGTTATATTTTTATCAACATGTGATAGCAGGGACCCTGCCATTCAAAACTAGGCTGCTCCATTACTAATGACTAATGTAACTATAGCTGAAAAAAATAGTACAATAGCAATAGGAGAGACTATTCATCCCTGAACACCATGGAGTTCATGTAGGCTTAATGATGCAGTTACATTATTATATCAACTATCAGAGACAGAAACTCTTCATTTAACAATGTCCTTTTTTGCTGCTTCAACACAGCTGAATCAACACAGAAAAAGGTAAAGTGAAATAACAGACAGACAGGGCTTTGCTGTCCGTAACACACACACACACACACACACACACACACACACACACACACACATATACATATATATATATATATATATATATATATATATATATATATATATATATATATATATATATATATATATATACATACATATATATAAACATAAGCTAGCTCTTGGGATGTGGAATGTCACCTTGCTGGGGGGGAGAGGAGCCTAAGCTAGTGTGGGAGGTGGAGAAGTTCCGGCTGGTTATAGTCGGACTCTCTCTTCCACACTGGCGTTGCACGCAGTGAGAGGCGACGGGCTGGGGTAGCAATTCTTGTTGCCCCCCGGCTCAAAGCCTGCACGTTGGAGTTCAACCCGGTGGACGAGAGGGTAGATTCCCTCCACCTTCGGGTGGGGACGGGTCCTGACTGTTGTTTGTGCTTAAGCACCAAACAGCAGTTCAGAGTACCAACCGTTTTTGGATACTGGTAAGTACTTCCCCGGGTGATTCCCTTGTCCTGGGGGACTTCAACGCTCATGTTGGCAACAACAGTGAAACCTGGAGAGGCGTGATTGGGAAGAATGGCCGCCCGGATCTGAACCCAAGTGGTGTTTTGTTATTGGACTTTTGTGCTTGCCAGAGATTGTCCATAACGAACACCATGTTCAAACATAAGGGTGTCCATATGTGCGCTTAGCACCAGGACACCCTAGGCCGTAGTTCCATGATCGACTTTGTAGTTATGTCATCGGATTTGTGGCCTCATGTTTTGGACACTCGGATGAAGAGAGGGGCGGAGCTTTCTACCGATCACCACCTGGTGATGTGTTGGCTTCGATGGTGGGGGAGGATGCCGGACAGACCTGGCAGGCCCAAACGCAGTGTGAGGGTCTGCTGGGAACGCCTAGCAGAGTCTCCTGTCAGAGAGAATTTCAATTCCCACCTCTGGAAGAATTTTGAACATGTCACAAGGGAGGTGCTGGACATTGAGTCCGAGTGGACCATGTTCCGCACCTCTATTGTCGAGGCGGCTGATTGGAGCTGTGGCCGTAAGGTAGTTGGTGCCTGTCGTGGCGGTAATCCTAGAACCCGTTGGTGGACACCGGCGGTGAGGGATGCCGTCAAGCTGAAGAAAGACTCCTATCGAGTTATTTTCGCTCATAGGACTCCGGAGGCAGCAGACAGGTTTTGACAGGCCAAGCAGTGTGCGGCTTCAGCGGTCGCGGAGGCAAAAACTCGGACATGGGAGGAGTTCGGGGAAGCCATGGAAAACGACTTTCGGACGGCTTCGAAGCGATTCTGGACCACCATCCGCCGCCTCAGGAAGGGGAAGCAGTGCACTGTCAACACCGTGTATGGTGAGGATGGTGTTCTACTGACCTCGACTGTGGATGTCGTGGATCGGTGGAGGGAATACTTCGAAGACCTCCTCAATCCCACCAACACGTCTAAATTCTAAGCTATAATCATTCAAATTATATCAAAAGAAGGCTTCAAATATCTTGAGTTACATCCGCTTTGCAAGGTAAATGCTGTAAAATACATTACGTTATTTCTCACAACTACTGTAGTGGGGACGGCGTGGCGAAGTTGGTAGAGTGGCCGTGCCAGCAATCTGAGGGTTACTGGTTCAATCCCCACCTTCTACCATCCTAGTCATGTCCGTTGTGTCCTTGAGCAAGACACTTCACCCTTGCTCCTGATGGGTCCTGGTTAGCGCCTTGCATGGCAGCTCCCGCCATCAGTGTGTGAATGTGTGTGTGAATGGGTGGATGTGGAAATAGTGTCAAAGCTCTTTGAGTTCCTTAAAAAGGTAGAAAAGCGCTATACAAGTATAACCCATTTACCATTTAGTTGTTTGTCGTACGTTCTATTGTATTGTTTTCTCAACAATATTTATTTTTAAAAGACATCTTACATGTTAAAATTGTGCTCTTTTAGGATAGCTAAGCACACATTTTATGGATTTCAATTTATTTCGATGGGCAGCACTGATTTGAGGTATGAGTGTTTTGAGTTCAGTCCTGGATTGAGTTTGTAAGTAGAGGATGTACTACTGTACTTAAACTATCCTCACTCCAGTTACCCTTATTGAGTGAATTTAATAACATCATGAACTTTTAAATGATGCCTACAAGTTCTGACAAGTCTCTGGAGGACATCACACTTGAAGAAATCTTACCAAACTAGCAGGGAGAAGAAAACTATTAGAAAAGCCTCATTTCCATTTGTCTGAGAAGATGGACACAAGACTTTACACTATCCGATGATCGCTATGGAGAAATCGCCAACACTCAAGTTGTCTTGCTCCTGAAATAATTTCCTGGCCCTTAATATGTGTCTCCTGGTGCATTTCTACAGAACAGACACAAGGTCAGAGCGTTAGATGGAAGTGGGACAGTAGAGCTAAAAGTGTCTTAATGATCCAGAAGGAGAACATAGCAACAGATTTGCACTGAACCAAGAATCTTAATTCTGTGTATGAACCATCCAATGGAGAAAACACCCAACATCTTTTAAACCAAAGAAGGGAACATTTTCTATTTCTTATCCGTCGCCTCTTGGCTGGCCCTATTTCTTGCTCTTCATTTTACATATGGCATCTTTACATGACCCTTCGTTATTTCAGCACAGCCATCCCTGATTTGTAGGTGTGCTGGACTTTCACTGCACCCAATTTCCTCACTGTGCCCTCTCCCCGTATCCTAGGGCTTTTGGGTGTAATCAGACGGACCGTGATGGGCTGGTATGAGAGAGCCTCCTATGTGGAGAGCAGGAGGTAGATGAAAGAAGGGAGTATAAAAACTGCATATAAAACTGGTGAAATTCACAAAATTTCGGACAAACAGCGGCGGCTTGGAAAGGGGAAAAAAATCCCTATTGTTGCCTTCTGTTCAAAAACTAAATTATGAAACAGAACATCTTCCATCTTACACACCAGCGCCATACAGAAAGTTGAACCATTTCTGGCTGAGTAATGGAGGACTAAGGCTACTTGAAAAAAAAATGAGTTGGAGAGTATTAATCAGAGCTTTTAATTGGTTCTGAAATCAGTTTTGGGTTTAAATAATTAATTTGACTGCATTACAGACTTGAGGTATTACTGAGCGGGATTTTTCAGTTCCATCCAATTTCCCACCACAAACACAATCAACTGCCAAATAACCCAAATGGAATGCCAAGTCGAGGTTCCTCGAATCCAAAATGAGAGGCCAAGCTACAACCCCTTTGGAATAATACCATAAATGACAGAGTAGCAGAGGCAAAATATGCATTTTTTTGTTCGTCATCCAAGGTTTGAGGGAGCTTTTTTAAGGCAAATGTAGCTTGTAATGTACTCAAAGACCCCTTTTTAACAATAGTCTATAGTATTCTACAACCTTCAACCAAACTTATTAAAACTGTAGGTACAATTGTTCTTTGTTAAAGAAAGAATGCTAGATTTTAAAAGACATCCAATTAAAGATTCTCAATGCATCTTGGATTTAACTATGCTTTAAAAGAGAGGTATTTAAAGTGGGGCACGTTTTCCCATTGGCATAACTTATCTTATCTTAACATATTTGAAAATGTGTTTTTCTTTATGTTTCCAGAGCTGCTGTCCCTCGTTTCCTCTCAAGTCTTCTGGCAACTCCCAGCGGAGGTCCGCCGCCTTACACTTTGAAAACTCTTCCATGTTTATAAAATAGGGCACGTTACATAAAAGTCTTTAATGTATTTTATCTGCACTAGTGATGCAATTTTTCTGAACACACTGCAACATTTACATGATCATGGTTTTAAAGACTTTTCAGCATACACATTAAGAACCACTGCTCGGTCTTGTCTTGCTAATATTTTTTTTTACATTATTTACGTTATTATTTTTGTTTTACGTTATTTACTTTTTATTAATGTTCTTAGTATGAAGTATACAGTTCTTGTAATTAAACGCCATGTAATTGCTATGTGTATGTTAAAATGAACTGTCCTGTTCATCAAATTAGTCATCTCCGGCTTAGAAACAGTGTTTTGTTCTGTTAAAATCTAATTTGTTAAACGTTTGTACAAGTTCAAAACGACCCCAATGCTAATTTTCTTTAGCCTGTCAATGGGCTTGTCCTTTGTATGTTAGCATTAAGCTAACATACAATATGTATGCAAGGCTGAAGGGTTTTGGGCCACCCTCTGCTTTGTCCGACACGAGTCACAAGATGGAAATGCAAGCTTGGAGACGGACACGCGCATTCGGCTAAACGATAATGTTACAAAAAACTCAGTAGCCTTGTGGTTAGAGTGTCCGCCCTGAGATCAGTAGGTTGTGAGTTCAAACCCCAGCAGAGTCATACCAAAGACTATTAAAAAAAATGGGACCCATTACCTCCCTACTTGGCACTCGGCATCAAGGGTTGGAATTGGGAGTTTAATCACCAAAATGAGCGCAGCCAAGGCTGCTGCTCACTGCTCCCCTCACCTCCCAGGGGGTGAAACAAGGGGGATGGGTCAAATGCAGACGGTAATTTCACCACACCTAGTGTGTGTGACTATCAGTGGTACTTTAACTTTACAAACACAGTTTGAAAAAGAACATACTTTTTTTTTAACTTACCAGTCTAACAGCAACACAGCAACAATATCATCCATGTCTTTCAACATTACATTGTTGTTGTTGGGTTTTTTTCGGCTCATTTGAAGCACACAGGTAAGTAGGCTAGCATTGTTGGCAGTGAGGGAGGGATATAACGATAAACGGTATAATGATAAGCCGCGGTACAACTTTCGACAGGTAAGTATTAATGTTTAAAATTACAATTATCGTAAAACCGTGATTGATAATACTTTGATAAACTTACGGACCAGTGATACCGCTCATTCATTGGAGAAGCAAGCTAGCCCTAGCTCATTAGCTATCCTAAATGCTAACACGAATACAAGAGATATTACCCCATTAGGAAATGTCATATTCCGATTTTAAACTTTAAATAAACACATTGCTGTCTGAGTTACTAACAATTCAATTGTGTACATTTGAACCTACAGGCTGTGCTATTTTAGTACCAAGCAGAGGTGGGGGAAATAATCGATTTTTAGATGCATCGCAATTTGGACATGGATGATTGTAAAATCGATTACTAAATGTCAATAATCGATAATCGTTTCATTTATTGTAAATTAAGTAATGCAGACAGTTCTAAAATTTGTCTGACTGCAGCGAGCCACCTCACTGAGAGATCCGAACAGCTCCTTTATTTTAGGGCACTCATTTTCCAGTTTTGTACACATTTCCATTAATTTGATAAATGCGATGGAGTGATTAATTTATTATTATATATATATTATTATTACAAATGCACTGTTTTTAAAAGTTGCAATTGATAAACACTTATTTAGTGAAACAATTTTTTTTTTTAAACTGCAACAATATACATAAATTAAAAATGCATCAATAATCGATTTTTAATCGAATCGTAGCTCCTGAATCATAATTGTGAAGTGCCCAAAGATTTCCACCTCTAGTACAAAGCGATCGCTCTATAGCTGGGTTGCATATGATGTCATATCCTTTTTTCTGCTTTGCGGCTTAATTGGCACGATGGTCAAGCAGCTTGAGCGTTTCATTATAACAAGTGAGAGTGAGTGTAAGGTTTGAGCAGAAAATGCCATATTGCTGTTCTGTTCTTGGGTGTTCCAATCATTCAAATAGAGGGATAGGAAAGAGCTTTCATAGAGTCCCGAAAGAAGTGGTTCATAAAGGTAATTAAGTCAGGAAAGTGCGAGGAAGGAAATGGCTCTTGAAAATATCACTTTCATCATCTTGTGGAATACAATCAGACCATGCTTGTGTCTGCAGCGATCACTTTGTAAAATGTTTGTTTGAACATTTGATTTGTTTGAGAAACTTTCTGTTATGAAATCGAGTTTATTCTCTTTTATATTACTAGTGTTTGAGAGCAGAACTAAACATAAAGAAAGGACAAGACATTGCATTAGTTTGTGTTATTTTGTGGTTGTTATGCCTAAATGTAACTACAAAGACCTGCTTGTGCAAATAAACTAACACCATGTTAAGTCCTAGTAATAAATATTGGGATTGTTGGTCCATTATTTGTCTTGTTGTTGTGCTTTATTCAACACGGATGAATGGATGGATCATTGGTGCTATTTGTTAGTAAAACAAGAAATTATCCTTATTAGTATTAATAAACTAGATGAATACATCTCTCGTTAGCGCAGCAGCATATACTGAATCTTGATGTCGCAAGCAAACATTGCTGAACAACAGGGACATCGATAGCTAAATAATGAGACAAAATATGAACTTCACATCATAAAAACAACTGCAGACATGAATTGTAGATGACAGACTGATATTTGTAGGAGGAAATCAACTGCAAACCAACTTATCCTTTCTCTCATTAGCACCATGATCACAACAGCACGGTACTCGTTATGTCAGTCAAATACTTAGCCACGCACAAATAAGTCCAACTTTGTCTCCTATGAATAAATGTTACATTTGTGGACCCCCCGAGATGTAAAGACATGATGTGTCTCCAATATTTTCTTCTTTCTCCCCCATTCGTAAAATGTTGCGAGTGATCTATGGCGGTAATTTCAGTTGGTAAACGAGAGACGATGCCATATTATCATCACACTTCAACATCTCAGTTGTAAAAATGTTGCCTCTTTACTAGGTCAACATTGCAGATTAAATATTCTCTTAATTTCCTTAACCTGGATAAATAAAGGTTAAATACATATATAAATACATGTTAACCAGGAAGTAAATGTTTATATACTACTTTACCTCGAAGGCTTACGCCATAGACAGGAACCGGAAGTACGTCTAAGCTATGAGGGATGACGACAGTTGTGCCGTTTGAACAAGGGATAGTTGATACAGTCGTGATCAAAAGTTTACATACACATGTAAAGAATATAATGTCATGGCTGTCTTGAGTTTCCAATAATTTGTACAACTCTTATTTTTTGGTGATAGAGTGATTGTAGCACATACTTGTTTGTCACAAAAAACATTCATGAAGTTTGGTTCTTTTATTATGGGTCTACTGAAAATATGACAAAATCTGCTGGGTCAAAAGTATACATACAGCAACGTTAATATTTGGCTACATGTCCCTTGGCAAGTTTCACTGCAATAAGGCGCTTTTGGTAGCCATCCACAAGCTTCTGGTTGAACTTTTGATCACTCCTCTTGACAAAATTGGTGCAGTTCAGCTACATTTGTTGGTTTTCTGACATGGACTTGTTTCTTCAGCATTGTCCACATGTTTAAGTCAGGACTTGGGAAGGCCATTCTAAAACCTTAATTCTAGCCTGATTTAGCCATTCCTTTACCACTTTTGACATTTGTTTGGGGTCATTGTCCTTTTGGAACACCCAAATGCGCCCAAGACCCAACCTTCGGGCTGATGGTTTTAGGTTGTCCTGAAGAATTTGGAGGTAATCCTCCTTTTTCATTGTCCCATTTACTCTCTGTAAAGCACCAGTTCCATTGGCAGCAAAACAGGCCCAGAGCATAATACTACCACCGCCATACTTGACGGTATGTATGGTGTTCCTGGGATTAAAGGCCTCACCTTTTCTCCTCCAGACATATTGATGGGTATTGTGGCCAAACAGCTCAATTTTTGTTTCAACTGACCACAGAACTTTCCTCCAGAAGGTCTTATCGTCCATGTGATGTCAGAAAAAATAAGAGTTGTAGAAATGATTGGAAACTCAAGACAGCCATGACATTATGTTCTTTACAAGTGTATGTAAACTTTTGACCACGACTGTATATTGTTAAACATCGCTGTATCTGCTTTGTCTCCAAAAGTAACAAATGCTCAGAGAAAAGTGCGGGCTTTGGATAAAGCTGCAAGGCCGCGATCGCAAATTCCTGGAAGGACTGGTTATGAGACAGTTACATTAAGCAAATGGTCCAGAATCAGTGAAATGGTTCTTGTAATTGTCTGTATGATCCTGGCCTGCTAAAGTCCTATTTACTGAATCTACTGTCAAGTTAATTTTCCTTGAAATGAGACTGTTTACTTTGACTACACAGTCCAAAACTAAACGTTGGCTGACATTCATTCCTCTCGTGAAAAGCTAACAGTCTCTCATTATGAAGTTATAATGTAGAAAACGAAAGGTGTTTGGTGAGAATGCTTAGGACTGGCAAAAGAAAATGGGGTCATTTTTCCTTCCTCCCCCCAGACTGAAATATGACATGGAATAATTGAACACAGAGTTGCCACGGTGAGCGTTTAAACAAAGAGACTCCCGATGAGAGATTGCAAACACATATCGCGGTGCCATGATGATTCCAGACAGCAATTGTCGAGAGGACATTAGCACAGAACTTGCCAAAAAGTCTAATGTTATAGCTTGTCAGTTATTGTATACATCAGTGGTTAATAAAAGGCTAATAAAAAGAACAAAGAGCTTATTGTGTTTGAGATGTTATGATTCAAGAGCTGAAACTGCACATTGACGCAGTATATCACAGTGGATAGCAGCAGAGCAATAATACAGCTGATGTGTTCTGGATTCAATGCCCAGCGTGAGGTTGTTATGGATACGCGCAGTGTACACAATATCACAGCGTGGGAGTGCAAACACATAATAAATAAGTAAGGATACAATCATATTTGTGATTAAGTGGATTTAATATTCTTGGGTGTTGTATTAATGTGATCTGATCATATCGTCCTGTGACAATGTCCTTAAGGCCCCCCTTTGTGCACCACAAAGACAACATGTGACCAACTAATCATCAGCCGAGCTGCTCGCACTGATTGTTTCTGTCTCTGTAAAATTATGTTCCCTATCACTAATGAACTTGAAATTGCAGTTGCGGGCGAATGTTGAGAGATGCAGTTGCCAAATAAACATGCCAGGGAAAGAAATTAAGTGGGGGACTGAAACGCTGGCTCGTACCTCCTGAAGTCACAAGCCCCTGTGGTCATACGAATAGGAATTTGACCAAAACTGTCGGGAAAGGCTTTAAAGTGGTTCTACACCTCGGAATTTGTGTATGAGTCGCTGTATTTCCTTTCTCAGCTTGAAAGTAGAACTGCAGTTTTTGGGAATTTTTGCCTATAATTCGAAATCTTTACGAGAGACAAGAACACATGTTTTTCTTTTTTTAAAGCAATATAACTAATTAATAAACGTAAATAAAAGTCTGCTTACAATAGAGTCAATGGGGGTCTTCTAAATAAATAAAACCGCCAACAATACTAACATTTCGTAAACCTGAATTTTAACCAAGTATTAGCAGACAAACTATTTTTAGCGGCGTCGTAATCCTACTACGTTGACATATTTAACTGGTGAGCAGCTTTCTCACCTCGGAGCTTGTGAAAGTTTATTCTAAATTATGGATAATGTCTCTCACCTTGATAGTAGAAGGATGAGAACATACTCCGACAAGTTGGTTAACTTTGACAGCCAATTTACACTCGGTGATGACGCAAAAAAGACACGAAAAGACACTTGGTTCCACCCCACTTTTTTCTTCACGAGGATAATGAGTCATTCTTTATTTAAACAGGAATATAAGAACATCCTAACAGTTGGCATCCTAGTGACAGCAGACATTGCACAGTAAGTGATGTTTTATTATGTTTGTTGGCTCTCATGAAGTCTGCAGTGAGTAGTGGTCAGTGATTTTAAAAAGTGAACCTTGTAATGTGTTTCTGAAATGAATGCCCTGCTTAAAAAGACCAAAATACATACATGTTACATGTCATTATGAATGTGCCTGTTAAAGTTAAAGTTAAAGTACCAATGATTGTCACACACACCAGGTGTGGTGAAATGTGTCCTCTGCATTTGACCCATCTCCTTGTTCACCCCCTGGGAGGTGAGGGGAGCAGTGGGCAGCAGCGGTGCTCAAACCTTACACTCACTCTCACTTGTTATAATGAAACGCTCAAGCTGCTTGACCATCGTGCCAATTAAGCCGCAAAGCAGAAAAAAGGATATGACGTCATACCTGTGTGTTTCAAATGAGGCAAAAAACTCCAACAACAACAATGTAATGTTTAAAGACATGGATCATATTGTTGCTGTTAAACTGGTAAGTAAAAAAAAAAGGATGTTCTTTTTCAAACTGTTTGTAAAGTTAAAGTACCACTGATAGTCACACATACTAGGTGTGGTGAAATTACCGTCTGCATTTGACCCATCCCCTTGTTTCACCCGCTGGGAGGTGAGGGGAGCAGTGAGCAGCAGCATTGGCCGCGCTCATTTTAGTGATTAAACCCCCAATGGATGTGTTTTAAGCGCTTCATTGGCACTGGAATAAAACGACTCCTATTGGCTCCACTGTAAGCAGACTTTTGTTCGTATTTATTTACTATATAGAATGCATAAAAAAAACTGAAAAAACATGTGTGCTTGTCTTACATAAAAATTGTAAGGTCACTACCTCAGCAGCTGGCCGACTTGCAGCACCTCTACTTTTCTAAATTTAAGAAAAAAAAGGGCAGTTCCCCTTTAAAGGGGTCCTATTATGCAAAACCAACTTTTTTACCTGTTTGTAGATTTTTTTGTGTATTCAGATCCCATAAAGCCATGGCGGAGATATTATTAAAACAATCTTGCCTTCTCCCATTTTGTTTTAATAATATCTCCGCCATGGTTTTATGGTTTGATTTCAAATCTTTGGGACTTATGGGGATCCGAATACACAAAAAAAAATATTATTTATTTTATTAAAACAATCTTGCCTTCTCCCAAAGCGGAAGAAGATGGATGGATGGATGGATGCCTTCTCCCAAACCTGCTCCAAATGAGCCGATTAGAATTTGAGACTTTAGTTACACGCCAGCTGACAACTAGAGCGCTAATCTGTAGCTGAAAACTAGAGAGCTAATCGCTAGCTACAGTATCTTAATTACTGACATGAATATAACAATATATTTATGATATATGTTATTATTTATTCTCATTAAACTACATTGAGCCACACATTGGCTCAATGTTCACATGTGTTTATAGGCATATGTATTTGTGGTAAAATTGCATGGTTAAAGGCCTACTGAAACCCACTACTACCGACCACGCAGTCTGATAGTTAATATATCAATGATGAAATCTTAACATTACAACACATGCCAATACGACCGGGTTAGCTTACTAAAGTGCAATTTTAAATTTTGCGCGAAATATCCTGCTGAAAACGTCTCGGTATGATGACGCCTGCGCGTGACGTCACGGATTGTAGAGGACATTTTGGGACAGCATGGTGGCCAGCTATTAAGTCGTCTGTTTTCATCGCAAAATTCCACAGTATTTTGGACATCTGTGTTGGTGAATCTTTTGCCATTTGTTCAATGAACAATGGAGACAGCAAAGAAGAAAGCTGTAGGTGGGAAGCGGTGTATTGCGGCAGGTGTTGTGCCGGATAACGCACCCCCACCGTAGAATGCACCCCCTGACTGTTGTGCTGGATAACACAGCCGGTGCTTCATTGTTTACATTCCCGGAAGATGACAGTCAAGCTTTACCATTGGCCTGTGGAGAACTGGGACAACAGAGACTCTTACCAGGAGGACTTTGAGTTGGATGCGCAGACGCGGTACCGTGAGTACGCATGCAGCTGCGGCTTCCAAACATTTGATCGCTTGCCCGTACGTGCGTGCCGCTATGTGCATGTCACGTACGCAACTTTGAAGACTTTGGGAAAATATATGTGCTGTATGAACTTTGGGGAGGTGAACGGTACTTTGGGCTGTGGGATTGAGTGTGTTGTGCAGGTGTTTGAGTTGTATTGGCGGGTTATATGGACGGGAGGGGGGAGGTGTTTGTTATGCGGGATTAATTTGTGGCATATTAAATATAAGCCTGGTTGTGTTGTGGCTAATAGAGTATATATATGTCTTGTGTTTATTTACTGTTTTAGTCATTCCCAGCTGAATATCAGGTCCCACCCGCCTCTCACAGCATCTTCCCTATCTGAATCGCTCCCACTGCCCTCTAGTCCTTCCCTCTCACTTTCCTCATCCACAAATCTTTCATCCTCGCTCAAATTAATGGGGAAATCGTCGCTTTCTCGGTCCGAATCGCTCTCGCTGCTGGTGGCCATGATTGTAAACAATGTGCGGATGTGAGGAGCTCCACAACCTGTGACGTCATGCGCATATCGTCTGCTACTTCCGTTACAGGCAAGGCTTTTTTATCAGCGACCAAAAGTTGCAAACTTTATCGTCAATGTTCTCTACTAAATCCTTTCAGCAAAAATATGGCAATATCGCGAAATGATCAAGTATGACACATAGAATGGACCTGCTATCCCCGTTTAAATAAGAAAATCGCATTTCAGTAGGCCTTTAGATATTTGAAAAAATATTAATATTACTAAAAATATCAAACAAATATCTCTGCAGACCCTTTGTCAAAGACCTCTCATGTAGACCACAAGGAAGTGTTTTAAGTTTAGAAAAATAAATCATAATATGACTCCTTTAAGTAAAGCTCTCAGTTGCTTTAAGTCTATGAGGAACCAAAAATGCATTATTATTTTCGTAAAATCATGGCATGCGCTTAATTACACTGAGGTGACATAAATGCTGCTAAAAACAGTGTTTTACATGCAGAGTCTGAAAAGATCGTAGTGTTCAAGTGTACCTAATGTTGTGACCGGGTGAATCGATATATTATTTATGAAGTTTACTTTGGACTATTTAAAGAGTGTACATTTTCAAAAGATAAATTATGATACTTTTGGAAAGGGTGGGGCGTGGTTGCGTTTGCAATCTGGGAACGCCTCCAACGAACATCTTGCAGACAGACTCAAAAAATGGGTAATAGAAGTGACTGGGGAGCACAATGTACACAACATGTACATTAAAGCATATCCAACAATATTAATAACGAAATAGGTTTATATAGCGCTTTTCTCGACACGCAAAGTGCTTCATAGAAAACTACACATTCACAGGTTGATGGTTGTAAACTACAAGCCATAGCTGTCCTGGATTAGACTGACCGAAGCGAGGCTCCCACACATTATCTGGACTAGTGGTTCTCAAACTTTTTTTTTTTTTTTTTACCAAGTCCCACCTCAGAAAATACTTGTCTCTGCAAGTACCACCAGAATGACCAACATTAAAATACAGCAGCATTGTAGGCCTAAATATTCATTGAAAACAAGGCAGGGTGAATCTCTGTTTAATGATTGGCTACTGTAACATTATACACAGTTTGAACAGTAACACTGTGTTTGAATATTTAGTTAAATTATTCTTTGGCGTACCACTAGATGGAGCCTGGACCACAGTTTGAGAATCTCTGATCTGGACCACAAGGAGGTGTGTTTTGAATGTAGATTAAAATCATCATCGATGCCCTTTAAAACACAAGGCTGAGATGTAGGATGTTTTTGTACTTGTGTACTGTGTAGCATAGCTTGACCTCTACTAAATTGTTTTCTACCAAAAAAAAAAAGTTGAAAACATCAGCGGCTTTTATTGCAGAAAGATGGTTTTTCACCTCACTGCACATAACTTTATACAGATACATTCATCTCTTTTATAATTCTACTTATATTGCAACTGAGATGAGCTTCAGACCAGCTAGAAGACAAGCGAGGTTGACAATAGAAAATATGAGAGCTTCCCTGCAGTGACATTTAAAAAATGCATCCACGAGAAGTGGACAAGCGGGGAAAAGTGACACTTTCATGTCTTTGAATTTGTAGTTTCAACTGTTTGACTTTCAGGGTGAATCTCCACCATCTTCATGTGTGTAACTTTCAGCAACACACCATTGGTGTTTGAAATCACATAAAAACATCAAAGCTCCTCTGTTGAGAAGAGAACAATGGTATGGTGCAATTGATCAATCTATCCAACCATTTTCTACCGCTTGTCCCTCTCAGGATCACGGGGGTGCTGGAGCCTATCCCAGCTGCATTCACCACCTCATCGCAGGGCCAACACAGATAGACAGACAATGTTCACAGTTCAGTTTAAAACTCAAAGGAAATAAGAATAATATGAAAAGACTAAATGTAGTTGAATTTCAGTTAAATGTGCTGTTTGTTGCAGATAGATTATCTAATGCACACACACACACACACACAACAAAAGTATGGCATTGATTAGAAAACCTGAGATTTTACTCGCCGTTTTTAAATGCTTCATTCTCGAAGATCCCATTTGCATATGTGCACGCTCAAAGGGCATGAATATTTGCGCACGACAGCCTTGATTGACAGCCATGAATGCCAGTCACGCTGGCAAACACCAACTTTTAGACATTTATTGGTTAAATCTGTGCTTACCATTAACATAAGCTAGCTGTTAGTGATTTTCTTACATTTGTTTGGTTTGGAAAAGCTCACTGCAAACTTGAGTTGCACGATACAGACAATATAGGATACAAATGATATAAATTTGTCTGACGATAGAGCTTTTAATACTATCCTAATATCGCGATAATGCATTTTAGCTGTGTACCGCAAATTTGACAGTGGCGAGCCAACGAAAGCGTCCTCAATGCACTGTAGTGTTCTCCTTAGTGAGCTAGTGGCTAATGTCCTTCCACAGTGCAGCTTCTAAATCACTAATCCTCGTCTCCATGGCGGCAAATAAACTATGTTTCTTCAAATATCATTATAAATGGAGGACTAGAGGACAAGGAGTAGCTAAACATGCTACACTACACACTGTAGGAGGATACAAAAAAGCATAGCTAACCGCTAAGCTCGAGCTGTCGAATGTGAACAGGGGTGGGCAGATCAATACAAATATCGATCAGTATATGGACAATACTACAGTGATTAAATCAATGTTTTATTATTAAAAAAAATAGTTTGTTGTCAGTGTGGCTTGTGCAGCCCTTTGAGACACTTGTGATTTAGGGCTATATAAATAAACATTGATTGATTGATTGTTGTTTTTGTTCACAAACTCAAGAAATTAGAACCAATTTTAGTTCTTTTTTTTGTGTTATTTTGTACTATTGACTTGACTATTATAAATTGTGTTTTTAATAAAATAAAAAACAAAACAATATAATAATAATATAAATTATATTGTTACTTCTGCTTTTGTTGGATTATAATTATAATAAAGAACTGCAGCATGAAGAATGACACATTTTAAGTATGAACATTGGCATGACCAATGCTGCCCCTGTAACTACTTGATATTGTATTGAGACCCCCAATTTGAAGTATCACCCAAAACTAATGTAATGTATGGAAACAACAGAAGAATGAGTGTCAATGTATATTTTCATTCAGAAGAACAAGTGCGAACTACATTTTAACAGAAGAGTAGACAGAATCATGTTACAGCCTTCATCCAAGTCCAGTCAGGGAATTAAACAAAAACCCGATGGTCACTCCGTCAGAGGGACAGCATTCCTCTGTGGAGAGAAGAGAACCTCCCAGAAGGACAACTATCTTTGCATCAAACCACCAATCAAGCCAGACGGAAGCCATTTCTTAGTAAAAAGTTTGCCAGAACGCAACTGTGGAGGGGGGCTTGGCCTGCGGGCCTGCCGCAGAGCGGGGTGTGTAAGGACCGGCCTCGAAGACAGCGGCAGGTGAGTAGATTGCCCAGCTGGGGCTTGTTATCTAATCACCTGTCGCCCTTATTAGCAGCAGCCGGGACAAGACACGAGGTTGGGAGTTGGAGCAGAGCGACATACGCACAGAGCCAGAGAGCAGAGACACGCCGGACTGAAAAGCAAACAAGACTTGTGTATGACAATAAAAATCTGGCTCAAACCTGTACACCGGGCTCACAAAGGATCTCAGGAGAACCCACCCACCATAGAGAGACTTCCACAGCAACCAAAAGACTCTCAGACCATGAGAAACAAAATTCTCAGGTCTTAAGAGACAAATATTGAACTCTTTGGCGTGAATGCCAGGCATCATGTTTGGAGAAAACCAGGCATCGCTCATCGCCAGGCCAACACCATTCCTACAAGGAAGCATGGTGGTGGCAGCATCATGCTGTGGGGATGTTCAGCGGCAGGAACTGGGAGAGGGAAAGATGGATGCAGCAATGTACAGAGACATCCTGGATGAAAACGTACCTGATGGAGCTTGAAAGGTGCTGCAAAGAGAAATGGGGAACTCTGCCCAAAGATCGGTGTGCCAAGCTTGTGGCATTATATTCAAAAATACTTAAAGCTGTAATTGCTGCCAAGGGTGCATGAACAAAGTATTGAACAAAGGCTGGGAGTACCGTATATTTCGGACTATACGTCACAGTTTTTTTCATAGTTTGGCCGGGCTCCAGTGCGACTTATATATGTTTTTTTCCTTCTTTATTATGCATTTTCGGCAGGTGCGACTTATACTCCGGTGTGACTTATACTCCGAAAAATACGGTACTTATGTACAATGTTATTTATTTTTAATTTTAATAAATATGGAAAAAAAAGAACTTTTCACATCGTCATTATGTAGAATTTGGAAGACAAAATGCATTTGCTCCATTTTGGAATAAGGCCGTTACATAACAAAATGTGGAAAAAGTGAAGCGCTGTGACTACGTTCCGGATGCACTGTAAATACTGGGACACAGCTGCTGTAAAGATTGGCTGGGCTTTGCAGCTCATCAGTCAACTTGATTTACCCATTTGTAAAGTTTTTTTTGTATTTGCATAAGAACATTTTAAATCAAGCCATAGAGGCAAAACGATCCGGTAAACAATCCGTTTGGAATTTGCCCCATTGGTGACGTTTACCCATTGGTGACGTTTACCCAACCCATTGGTGACGTTTACCCATTGGTGACGTTTACCCATATTTCCATACAATAGTGGAAATTTTGCGCGAGCATCATCCACTCTTGCCATTTCTAATACAAAGTAGTGTATAGGTCAACCTTAATCCGTCAGTAGACTCGCTATAGAAGCTCTAAAAACTACAACATGGCTAAGGGGGGGAAGACGCAGTTGAAGTGGAGGCATGTAAATAATACTGCCCACAAAACGACGCATCCTGAAGAGACGGTCAGAAAGCAGTCCGTAAAACATAATCTATGCAGCATTTTGACCAAAGTACTCTCATTACATGTTATGTAGACCACAAGGAAGTGTCTTAAATATAGAAAAAAAATCATAATATGTTCCCAAAAAATCATAATATGATCCCTATAGGGTTGTACAGTATATCGGTATAAGTATAGTACCACGATACTAATGAATCATATTCGGCACGATACCGCCTCTGAAAAGTACCGGTCCGCCACCCACCTGCGCCCCCAGACGAGCATGTTCCGCAGTGCACAATCACGGATTACTTACAAGCAGACACAGTGTGTAGACAGAAAAGGGATAATGGACGCATTTTGGCTTAAAAACTGACGATAAAGGTGAAGTTATAACACTGAAACGCCCACCGGAAAAGGTGCTTTAAGACATGGCTAGCTAGCTAGCGGCTAAAGTCCAGCCCCAGTGTACAGTGTTTTAGCTACTTTTAAATCACTAATCCTCACCTCCATGGCGACAAATAAAGTAAGTTTCTTACAAGTATCATCCCTGCAGGACGAGGAATAGCTAAACATGCTTCACTACACACCGTAGCTCACCGGCGTCAACATGTAAAGAAACGCCATTGGTGGATGTATACCTGACATCCACTGTAGTGATACTAAGTACAGGATCGTATTGCGTCGATACTACTATGATTACGTCGATATTTTTTGCCATATCAACATCTTCTTTCGTTTTTTTTTTATGTATATTATGTTTATAAACTCAGGAAATATGTCCCTGGACAAATGAGGACTTTGAAAATGACCAATTGATGATCCTGTAACGACTTACCAAATTTGTGGTATCATCCAAAACTAATGTAAAGTATCAAACAACAGAAGAATAAATGATTATTACATTTTAACATAAGTGTAGGTAGAACGTGTTAAAAGAGATAGTAAGCAGATATTAACAGTAAATTAACAAGTAGATTAATAATTCAATTTCTACCACTTGTCCATAATAATTTTGACAAAATAATAGAATGATAAATGACACAATATGTTACTGCATATGTCAGCAGACTAATTAGGAGCCTTTGTTTGTTTACTTATTACAAAAAAGATTAAATTAGTATAAATTACTACAAAAGTTGTCTTGTATGTTCACTATTTTATTTAAGGACAAACTTGCAATAAGAAACATATGTTTAATGTACCGTAAGATTTTTTTGTTAAAATAAAGCCAATAATGCAATTTTTTGTGGTCCCCTTTATTTAGAAAAGTATCGAAAAGTACCGAAAAGTATCGAAATAATTTTGGTATACCAGTACGGGACAACACTAGATCCCTACAAAAAAAGGTAAATATCTGCTACCGATCTGGGAACTTGTCTCTTTAAGATTGCCGATGACGAATTAAATAATAAAATAGTTGGTAGTTGTAGTTGTATTGAAAACCAAATCCTAACAAAAGTTGGGACGTACGGAAATCTTCTATTTTGCTTCTCCGTCAAATCTCCGTGGCCTTGAGAAGTGTATCTTTGGGAAAACGTAGCTACAACGACGACTTGGAATTTTGCTTTTTGAAATTCTTCCCACCTGCATGCGTGTGTGTGTGCTTTGAAGACATCCAATATGCTTTTACCGTGGATAAGTAAACCATTTGACATTTCCTTTCCCAAGCACCCTCAGTGGGAAGTTCTCTTTGCAAATTGCATGAGTGAGAAAAAAGCTTGATGTAATAATCTCCCATGCCTGTGACAGTGATCTCCTCTTGTTATGGGCACAGGATGCTGTAGGAAAATGCATGACAGGACAAATCCCCTTCACATGTATTTAGTATTAATCAAATGCAGCTGCTTCTCTATTGTGTATTTATTTGGAATAAATCACAGGACAAGCAGGTTATAGTCCTGCTTTGCTGCCTCTGAGCATCATTGGACTGCAGTGGGCTGTTAACATTCAGATCAGGAGATTTTTTGAAGGAAAAAAATAAAAAAAAGGAAGAAGATGAGAGAAAGTTGATCTCCATGATAGTAAACTTACCACCCCCGTGTCCTCTTGCTCGTTTGCAGATGGAGCAGCTCCGCTCAGAGGCAGCAGCCACAGAATAGGCACCAGCAGAAGCATCTCCGCAGATATAATCCTGATCCACACACAAAAAAAAAAGAAATAAAAATCACGCCCTTACACCAGGCTGGTCGCACAACGAGCCTTTTAGTGGTTTCCAAAATTCCAAATAGTCCAGCTGACTCTTGAACGCCGCACAAAACACATGAAAACAGGTGCCGCGGCGAGTTGGGAACATCACCCCAGTTTATGTCGACAAGGCACTTTAAACAAAGTAATGGTGTCTAGAAAGAAAACAAAAGAGAAAGTGTTTTGTTTTAAAAATCCAACAAGACGCGTAGATGAGCTCCACTCATGACTGGAGAGTCTCCAGCTCTGCTCAAAGTAACTCTGCCACGAACGAGCAGCTTGAAACAGAGCTACGGTTAGCGTTTATGTCGCCTACTTCCGGGATGGACTGTCAAAATAAAGCCACGGTGGCCCCCCCTTTTTTTTGACGTTCCGTGTAAACGTATAGCATTTTTAATGATTTGTATTTTTTCCAGTGTTGTTATCATTAATCAGTTACTTTATATATGAACTATTTATAATTGTATTTTATTTATGTCATGACTGTGTGGGTTCCCTCCGGGTACTCCGGCTTACTCCCACCTCTAAGGACATGCACCTGGGGATAGGTTGATTGGCAACACTAAATTAGCCCTAGTGTGTGAATGTGAGTGTGAATTTTGTCTGTCTATCTGTGTTGGCCCTGCGATGTGGTGGCGACTTGTCCAGGATGTACCCCGCCTTCCGCCCGAATGCAGCTGAGATAGGCTCCAGCACCCCCCGGGACCCCGAAAAGGACAAGCGGTAGAAAATGGATGGATATATATATAATTTATATTTTTAAGTCAGACAAGATAAAACAAACCAATTATTTAAGCTGATGATGATAATTGTGCAGTGAGTAACGGTAACTGGCTTTATAATTCAACCAAGTGAAGCACAATCAGATCAATTTGATATACAATATGAATCACACAAAACTAAAAATAAATAAGTTGTTGATAAATAGACATGTTTTAATCAGTGTACATGTTACAAAAATCAACTCCATCTGGTGCTATTACTCTGAAGGGAGTCTACTCAGTTTCCTGTTAGCACTTGTAATGTTTCTTACTTTATGTGAACCGCTGTGAGATCTGAACATTAAGAGCATATATCTCAATTAAGCTTTTATTTCTTTTTTTTATTGTTTGAATTACAAAAAAAAACATGAATTGAATTTTTTGTAAACAAAAACATACTGATGTATTTCTAGCACTACTGTGATACAATTTAAATGTTTATAAAGCATTGAATTGCTACTTGCAATATTATGCATAAAAACAAAGTGATTTTTGTTAGGATTCGGGTTGTGTTCTTGTTTACAAAACGAAACAAAATGTTTATACCTGACTGCAGATATGATATTTATAGCCCTTTGAAGGGAGCCGTATCTCAAGAAGCCATTCAATCAAAGAGCCCTTCAAAAGAAGTTATTATAGTTTTTTTCATGAAGAAAACAATCACTGGTAGGTATAAGATGAGACATGAATCAGAATACTTTCAATGTACTCAATTTATAGATACTTTTATTTTTGTTGTGTTTTCATTGTTAACATTCCATAAGGTGGTGCAATATCCTTGTGATTCGATATTGACATCACTATCATGAATTTTCCATCGCCTAAAAAACTTTGTAGCACATGAGCGTTTTAACAATACAGAAAAGGATACACAAATCAATATCCATCAATGTCATCAAAAACACAAGTATCGGATGATATCAGCTTGCATGCAAGATCTCCGATACAAGCAGTCCTGCAGCGTGTTTACTTTAGCAAAGCAGGACAGCCAGTTAGCATTTACATGTCCTCCAATAAGCATACAAAGTTAGTCTTTTCTTTTGTATTTTAGTGAATTTGTTTACAAAACGTACACGTGGTAGGGCTATAGACTACTAAGAGCCAGCAGCTACATAACAGCTAAGCACATGATAGCACACAAGCTAGACATACCCAAAAAAAGTGTCCTTAATTGAACAATATTGCAGTCTAAAACATCACATTTCTCAATACAAACAAGTATCAAATTCTGAAAGTTGCATATTACTTACAGATACAAATTCTCTGAGGCAAAAGCGTATTAGAATGTATCCAGTAAGAATTGTGTCCGCATTATTCCAACGTACTGCATCATGATCTTAATTGACCACAAGGTGTCCCCACAAAAACATTTACCAACACACTTTAAGGACCGTTTACGGTCTGTGTACCTTCCATTCATTCTATTTCCAATTCTTAAATGCAAATCAAAAAACAAATTTCGAGCCATTTTTTTAAATTTTCATTTCTGAAACAAAAGTTGGACAACTATTTAATGACACTTTTTTAAAATGACAATAGGACTCCTGCTGAACAAAGATGTTACCGTTATGCTAAAAACACACTAAACGCAAAGGAAAAGCTAAAATACTGCTTTCGGTTCAATTTGTCATCACACCGATAAACACGCATTTTTGCATTTTGAATGAACGTATATCCGATTTTTGTGTTTATCTGGAAAAATAAAAATCCATAAAATGAAAATTTGAAATCAAACCATGGATGGCAATGTTTTAATGAAAACCAACCCTTTTTGTTTGTTTTAAAATCTGCCATATATGACAATAATCGAAAAACGACCCTAATTTAGTTTTTTGATTTGCGTTTCAGAATTAGAATGAACGGAAGGTACACGGACCGTGTACGATCAGTTCATTCGTTTTTCAAAATATATCCAACACAAGGCAAACTGGTCCTAGGTGAGGGATCAGACAAAGAGCAACTCGAAGACCTCAATGAAGAACACAAACATAGGACCCAGATTTCCCTCGCCCGGACGCGGGTCACCGGGGCCCCCCTCTGGAGCCAGGCCCGGAGGTGGGGCATGATGGCGAGCGCCTGGTGGCCGGGCCTGTCCCCATGGGGCCCGGCCGGGCACAGCCCGAAGAGGCAACGTGGGTCCCCCCTCCAATGGGCTCACCACCCATAGCAGGGGCCATAGAGGTCGGGTGCAGTGTGAGCTGGGCGGCAGCCGAGGGCAGGGCGCTTGGCGGTCCGATCCTCGGCTACATAAGCAGGCTCTTGGGACGTGGAACGTCACTTCGCTGGGGGGGGAGGAGCCTGAGCTAGTGCGTGAGGTGGAGAAGTTCCGGCTAGATATAGTCGGACTCACTTCGACGCACAGCAAGGGCTCTGGAACCACTTCTCTTGATAGGGGCTGGACTCTCTTCCACTCTGGCGTTGCCGGCAGTGAGAGGCGACGGGCTGGGGTGGCAATTCTTGTTGCCCCTCGGCTCAAAGCCTGCACGTTGGAGTTCAACCCGGTGGACGAGAGGGTAGCTTCCCTCCGCCTTCGGGTGGGGGGACGGGTCCTGACTGTTGTTTGCGTTTACGCGCCAAACGGCAGCTCAGAGTACCCACCCTTTTTGGATTCACTCGAGGGAGTACTGGAGAGTGCTCCCCCGGGTGATTCCCTCGTTCTACTGGGGGACTTCAACGCTCATGTTCGCCCGGATCTGAACCCGAGTGGTGTTCTGTTATTGGACTTTTGTGCTCGTCACAGATTGTCGATAACAAACACCATGTTCAAACATAAGGGTGTCCATATGTGCACTTGGCACCAGGACACCCTAGGCCGCAGTTCCATGATCGACTTTGTAGTTGTGTCATCGGATTTGCGGTCTCATGTTTTGGACACTCGGGTGAAGAGAGGGGCGGAGCTTTCTACCGATCACCACCTGGTGGTGAGTTGGCTGCGATGGTGTGGGAGGATGCCGGACAGACCTGGCAGGCCCAAACGCATTGTGAGGGTTTGCTGGGAACGCCTGGCAGAGTCTCCTGTCAGAGAGAGTTTCAATTCCCACCTCCGGAAGAACTTTGAACATGTCACGAGGGAGGTGCTGGACATCGAGTCCGAGTGGACGATGTTCCGTACCTCTGTTGTCGAGGCGGCCGATTGGAGCTGTGGCCGCAAGGTAGTTGGTGCCTGTCGTGGCGGTAATCCTAGAACCCGTTGGTGGACGCCGGCGGTGAGGGATGCCGTCAGGCTGAAGAAGGAGTCCTATCGGGTTCTTTTGGCTCATGGGACTCCTGAGGCAGCAGACAGGTACCGACAGGCCAAGTGGTGTGCGGCTTCAGCGGTCGCGGAGGCAAAAACTCGGACATGGGAGGAGTTCGGGGAGGCCATGGAAAAAGACTTCCGGACGGCTTCGAAGCAATTCTGGACCACCATCCGCCGCCTCAGGAAGGGGAAGCAGTGCAGTGTCAACACCGTGTATGGTGGGGATGGTGCTCTGCTGACCTCTACTGCGGATGTTGTGGATCGGTGAAGGGAATACTTCGAAGACCTCCTCAATCCTACCAGCACGTCTTCCTATGAGGAAGCAGGGCCTGGGGAATCTGTGGTGGGCTCTCCTATTTCTGGGGCTGAGGTTGCCGAGGTAGTTAAAAAGCTCCTCGGTGGCAAGGCCCCGGGGGTGGATGAGACCCGCCCGGAGTTCCTTAAGGCTCTGGATGTTGTGGGGATGTCTTGGTTGACAAGACTCTGCAACATCGCGTGGACATCGGGGGCGGTACCTCTGGATTGGCAGACCGGGGTGGTGGTTCCTCTCTTTAAGAAGGGGAACCGGAGGGTGTGTTCCAACTATCGTGGGATCACACTCCTCAGCCTTCCCGGTAAGGTCTATTCAGGTGTACTGGAGAGGAGGCTACGCCGGATAGTCGAACCTCGGATTCAGGAGGAACAGTGTGGTTTTCGTCCTGGTCGTGGAACTGTGGACCAGCTCTATACTCTCGGCAGGGTCCTTGAGGGTGCATGGGAGTTTGCCCAACCAGTCTACATGTGCTTTGTGGACTTGGAGAAGGCATTCGACCGTGTACCCCGGGAAGTCCTGTGGGGAGTGCTCAGAGAGTATGGGGTTACGGACTGTCTTATTGTGGCAGTTCGCTCCCTGTATAATCAGTGCCAGAGCTTGGTCCGCATTGCCGGCAGTAAGTCGGACACGTTTCCAGTGAGGGTTGGACTCCGCCAAGGCTGCCCTTTGTCACCGATTCTGCTCATAACCTTTATGGACAGAATTTCTAGGCGCATTCAGGGCGTTGAGGGGATCTGGTTTGGTGGCTGCAGGATTAGGTCTCTGCTATTTGCAGATGATGTGGTCCTGATGGCTTCCTCTGGCCAAGATCTTCAGGTCTCGCTGGATCGGTTCACAGCCGAGTGTGAAGCGACTGGGATGGGAATCAGCACCTCCAAGTCCGAGTCCATGGTTCTCTCCCGGAAAAGGGTGGAGTGCCATCTCCGGGTTGGGGAGGAGATCTTGCCCCAAGTGGAGGAGTTCAAGTACCTCGGAGTCTTGTTCACGAGTGGGGGAAGAGTGGATCGTCTTCAGTAATGCGGACGCTGTATCGATCCGTTGTGGTGAAGAAGGAGCTGAGCCGGAAGGCAAAGCTCTTAATTTACCGGTCGATCTACGTTCCCATCCTCACCTATGGTCATGAGCTTTGGGTCATGACCGAAAGGACAAGATCACAGGTACAAGCGACCGAAATGAGTTTCCTCCGCCGGGTGCCGGGTCTCTCCCTTAGAGATAAAGTAAAGCCGCTGCTCCTCCACATCGAGAGGAGCCAGATGAGGTGGTTCGGGCATCTGGTCAGGATGCCACCCGAACGCCTCCCTAGGAAGGTGTTTCGGGCACGTCCGACCGGTAGGAGGCCACGGGGAAGACCCAGGACACGCTGGGAAGACTATCTCTCTCGGCTGGCCTGGGAATGCCTCGGGATCCCCTGGGAGGGGCTGGACGAAGTGGCTGGGGAGAGGGAAGTCTGGGCTTCCCTGCTTAAGCTGCTGCCCCCGCGACCCGACCTCGGATAAGCGGAAGAAGATGGATGGATGGATGGATGGATGGACTAAAAAAAAAAAAAAAAAGGAAATAACGAATAGATTTTTTTCAATATTTGTTTCCAGAATTAAAATGAAAAAATGGATAACGAAACGCTTTTCAAATTTCAGATTTTGTGCACAATTAGAAAATGGATAGAACGAATAACGGCCATTTGAACTCGTTTTTTTCAAATCCACTTGAGACATCAAGGTAACTCGGAAGTCGTTATCCGTAGACTTGGGTTTGCAAGTAAAAAAAGACATACTGGACTGATGGAATCTCAGTCTAAATCGAGATGAAGTTAGAGGATCTCTTTATTTTAACCTAACCAAACATTACTATAAATACAAAACTGGATAATAACTTGATTAGTTATTGTGTTATTGAGCTATTGCGTTGATTTGTTGAATGGGTGAATGTGGAGATAGTGTCAAAACACTTTGAGTACCTTGAAGGTTGAAAAGCGCTATACAAGTATAACTCATTTACCATTTACCATAAGTCTTATAATGAAGGCAACACATGATGTAAGAGCCTACTCTATATTAGTTATATCAGCCCACTATCAAAATGACATGGCAACTATCAGAAAGGAAGCCAATATTACATACACATAATGTGTCATGAGACATGCAAATATAAATCAAATACACTCAGGGCAAAAGTAAAGGAAACTAAATTATCTCAAATATACCTAATAACGAGGCATAATGATGCAATATGTACATACAACTAGCCTGAATAGCATGTTAGCATCAATTAGCTTGCAGTCATGCAGTGACCAAATATGCCTGCTTAGCAACTCCAACAAGTCAACAAAGCTCACCTTTCTGCATTCACGCACAGCATAAAATATTTGGTGGACAAAATGAGACAAAGAAGGTGTGGCATAAAACACGTCTTTCCGTGGCAGTGTTGGAGAAAGTTACACATGTAAACAAACTGTTGCATCACAGTCCACACAACTACTGTGAGTTCAACGACCGCCAAAATTAGTAGGACGAAATTGCACTCTGCAAATACTCTCATCAGTGAAGCATAAATACAAACATATTAAACAGAGGGCTTTCTAACAGTTAAGAAGGTTTGTGTCATGTTTGTCCTCCTACAGAAACCACATTAAAACAAAACGTATATTTTTTCTTCCATCTTTTTCCCTTTTCATACGGGTTTGAAAAAGCTCCAGGGAGCCACATTAAAGAGCCGCATGCAGCGCTAGAGCCGTGGGTTGCTGATCCCCGGTTCAACTGATTGGAAAGCTAGCTTTCCTAGCTAGTGGGTCCATGACGATGACTTCGGTTTTGTTTGATTTTACTCTTACAGGCATCGTTTGGAAACAATGGAAACATTTACAAAAATCTTATTTCATGACGTATTCATTTTAGATCGGGGGCCACATGGAGAAAAATCTACTAAATTATGTGATAAGGTTCATCAGGGGCGTCACTAGCTTTTAAGGACAGGGGGGGCTTAGCCCCCAGGAGATGCACAGGATGTGAGCGAACGTAGCGCACGAGCACGAAACCTCACAAACGGCTAACAAAGACTTATAAATTATTCATTGTTATTATTATTATTTCAGTCGCTTTATTTTCAATCTGTGTTCAGTACAACAAAAAACATGGGTTTTCACAGTGACATTTTGTTTACAGCATCAACCAGAAACAATTACTTGCATGATCCTTCAAGATACACTGAAACACAATGAAAGTCATGGCATTAGCCTCTATGTTATTACTTCACAACATAGAGGCTAATGCCACGACTTTCGCTCACAATACAATAATTGTTTGTTCCCAAATATTTTGAAGTTGCACAGATTACATTTTGGGCACATATGTGACTAAAATGGTTGTAAATTCAAGCCCTGGAAATATTACTTAATTACTTGAATTAAAGTAATATCTGGATCGGGATAATTTGGCTTATATATAATATATTTATAAATATATATTATGGCAAGTCGTTAAGGAAATTAAATATATATGGAAGTCTGAATAGAAATGAGAAACGTTTATATATACTGTAAATAAGAAAGACTTAGAGTCCGTCTGCTGATCTGAAAAAGAGCCAAAGCTGTCAAAGAGCTGAGGGACCATCTTCAAATTTCAATGCTGAAACAAATAATGCAAACAATAAAATGTAACTTCCAGGGCTTGAGATTAACGTAGTCCCGTCGTCCCGGGGACGGTAAAAAAAATTCACGAGACGAAATTAAATGCTCTCCAGGACGATGGCTTTTAACCATTTTTTTTCTTTTTATGTATTTATTCAATTGACATTTTATATTAAATGTCTTGGTTTTTCCTCCCTCTGAAAATCCTATGAAATGTTTAACAAGCCATCCTATAACAATACAACAGCTATTAATGTAACAATACAATAAAACAAATTTTAATTATGTTTTTTTCATTATTTTAACAATAGGCTAATGTATATTACTTTATATATATATGGATTCTACAAGAAACAGAAAACTTAAAAACTAAATTATTTACAATTGCAGACACAAGGTTTCGTGCAGCTTCACTCATTGTAAAGGAAGACGGAAGTCCACGCAGGAGAACAATGACTACAAAGATGGTGTCTGGGTTTTTCTTATATATATATATATATATATATATATATATATATATATATATATATATATATATATATATATATATATATATATATAAATATATATATATACATATATATATATATATATATATATATATATATATATATATATATATATATATATATATATATATGTATACTGTATATATATACTGTATGTATATATATATATATATATATATATATATATATATATATATATATATATATATATATATACTGTATATATATATACTGTATATATAAGCCATTTTTTATTTTTTTATTTATTACAACGCCAAAATAGGCCGAACAACGCCAATGGTTGTAATTCTGTAGCACTTTGAGATTTGGAATCAAATGTAAAGTAGATTACAAATACAATCTATTATATAAATAAATTATATATATATATATATATATATATATATATATATATATATATATATATGTATGTGTGGGAAAAAAATCACAAGACTATTTCATCTCTCGAGATGAAATAGTCTTGTGATGTTTTTCCCACACATACATATATTGCGCTCTACTACGGTATCGAGCACTATTTTTTGGATAACCTTATTAAGACATATATATATATATATATATATATATGTCCTTACGTAACATCACCAGAATGATTGACAATTAGGAGGATAGTCAACATGATCCACCCAGAAATAAATAAAACAAATGGCTTATCGATAAGCCATATAAAAAAAAATTTTTTAATATGTTTTTATATGTATCATTATTCTCCTACTCACCTTTCCAGTAGAGGCCTCTCCCCTCTCACTTTATGTGCTCCTCTGCCCTGACTCCTACAGGTCAATATGGGTTGTGGAGTGATTACTATTATTATCTACTGATGATAGTCATACGTGAATGAGCTCAGCTCCTGTTCTCCTCCATGTGTAAAGTGAGAAACACAGCTGATGCTCCAGAAGGAAGTAACCCCAAAGATAGCAAATGGTAAAAAAGAGTCCACATTTAACTTTATAAATAACCAGGACCTTCATGATGCATTTCAGGCTAAATAGCTAACTAAGTAGCAGCATTGTTTTAGAGTGGGAATGTAACTTTTTGTCAAACACAGACCTGGTGTAAAGTGGAGCTAATACATTTTAATACAAGCAGTGATGAATACTTACTTTCTTGAAAACGTTTCTTATGTCCATTTTGCATCCGTTCACGTTCTTGTTCTGCAGTGCTGTGTGCTAATGTGCTTCGTACACCTGCAGGACCGCAAGCAAGGTCGCAGAGAAAATGCGGACTGGATTTTGAGTGATGTGGGCATTTTTTATATGAACAAGTCCAAGGACCGCAAGCAAGGTTGCAGAAAAAATGCGGACTGGATTTTGAGTGATGTCGGCATTTTCTATATGAACAAGTGGAATGGATTGGACACTGACGCACGAAAGGGGCTCTCTACCTTACGCTATGAAGTGAGGGGAAACTGAGTGAATAATGACAGGTTATATGATTATTTATTTAAACTCATATTCGGGACACTTTATAATGAATATGTCAGCATGTATTTGTAAAAAAAAAAAAAATATATATATATTTTTTTTAACACCAAATTATTTAGGGGGGCTTAAGAACATTTTAGGGGGGCTTGAGCCCCCTAAAATAAGCCTAGCAACGCCAATGAGGTTCATCATTCAACTCATTGGTGTTCGTTTTCAATCTATCAAGATAAAAAAAGAATATCAAAATCAAATTACAGGATGTTATATATGTGGTTTGTGTTATGTATGTGGTAAGCATTTAAGTCCCATCTTAAAACTCAGCCTTTAAATAGCCCCCCTTTTTTAGACCAGTTGATCTGCCGTTTCTTTTCCTTTCTCCTCTGCTCCCCCCTCTCCCTTGTGGAGGGGGAGACACACAGGTCCGGTGGCCATGGATGAAGTGCTGGCTGTCCAGAGTTGGGACCCGGGCTGGACCACTCGCCTGTGCATAGGTTGGGAACATCTGTGCGCTGCTGACTCGTCTCCGCTCGGGATGGTTTCCTGCTGGCCCCACTATGGACTGGACTCTTACTATTATGTTGGATCCACTATGGACTGGACTCTCACAATATTATGTCAGACCCACTCAACATCCATTGCATTCGGTCTCCCCTAGACGGGGGGGATTACCCACATATGCGGTCCTCTCCAAGGTTTCTCATAGTCATTCACATCGACGTCCCACTGGGGTGAGTTTTTCCTTGACCTTATGTGGGCTCTGTACCGAGGATGTCGTTGTGGCTTTTGCAGCCCTTTGAGACACTTGTGATTTAGGGCTATATGAATAAACATTGATTGATTGATTGGTTTGCTCCTTTTCCTTAACTGGTGCACTAACATCATGTGGTTTATTTTTTTTTTTTTTTTACATATGTAGCATCATATACAAAGATATAAATAATTGCTATTGCGACGTCTAGTGGGCACATTTAGAACAGCTGTTTCTTTCATTCAAAAATGTTGGCTCATTTTTAAACTTAGCAAACTCATCCCGCGGGCCGGATAAAACCTGTTCGCGGGCCTGATCCAGCCCACGGGCAATATGTTTGACACCCCTGATCTACGGCTTTTAAGTCGGAGTATGGCTAATATATGTAAATTACTTTCTTCTAAAATTAGGTGGGTGCGGCTTAAATACCGCTGTGCTCTATAGTCCGGAAAATACGGTACCTTGATGAAGCAGAATGGAGTTTTTCGTCGTTTCATCCTAAGTGGATGTGACCGGCAAACGAGCGTGGATTTGCTCATCTGCTCCAAATAAAGTTTACTGTCCATTAAAAACATCTACAGTTAAAAGTACTTGCATTTCATTTCCTTATTCGAAAGCAGAGCCATTGTGGTAGCTTAATGACAAACAAGCTCGCTCAAGCAGAAGAATGCATTCCAAGCCCCCGATGTGGCAATTATCCCCGTTCCTGCAAAATATCTTTTCACAAAACTTCAAATCCTTATTACTTCCAGAGATACTGACCAGAAGATGAGTATGCAGTGCTGGTACTGCACTCCCCCACTGGAGGGTGTGCACCAACACAACACTTTGTGGCAGGAATTCTAAAAAGAAACTCTTCATTTTCAGTATTTTTTTTTTATAGTGGGGGGATTGTATTTGCCTGTTTGCGTCATCAGGAGATGCAGGAAGACAGCTTGAAAGCTGTCACACTGGGGAGCCTCATCTTTTATGTCTTCTCATTTGTTGTACTGGAGCCCCCCAAGACAAGTACTGGCATATTTCTGCTCTTTAGTACCCTTCTGCTGTGAGATGGAGTTTCAAACTACAAATTCTACAATGGAAGGCGAGACAATGAATGTCCTTCTTAACAGCAATAAAATTATAAAAAGATTTTGCTAGTTGGCACCAGTGGTCAAAACTAGTCTTCTTCAGGGATCAAGCAGCATATAATGCACAGTCTTCAAAAAAGAGGTATCAGTGTACGTATGACCTTATAGTAAAGAGCTGCTCTTTGTCCTTAAATGTTAGTGCATGTTTTGGTTCAAAATTAATACAGAATCTGAAAAGTATAACCATCACTACCAGCCAAAATGGGTGTTCTTGTTCTGGAACTCAGGATGCAGAGATGGCAGGCAAAGTGCAAGTAGAATGTAGTGGTTAACAAAAATAAAGAAACGGTGCGGCAGGGAAGTGCTCAGGAACCACAGGAGCATTGAAGTACAAACCCTGTTTCCATATGAGTTGTGAAATTGTGTTAGATGTAAATATAAACGGAATACAATGATTTGCAAATCCTTTTCAACCCATATTCAATTGAATGCACTACAAAGACAAGATATTTGATGTTCAAACTCATAAACTTTATTTTTTTTTTGCAAATAAATTTTTTATTTTTATTTTTTATTTTTTTTTGTGTGTGTCCTGTCCAGCTTCTCAGGCAAATCATATAGTTGATGTAGATGCCCATGTCGGCTGTTCGGATTTACAAATAATAATTAACTTAGAATTTCATGGCTGCAACACGTGCCAAAGTAGTTGGGAAAGGGCATGTTCACCACTGTGTTACATCACTTATTCTTTTAACAACACAACATAAACGATTGGGAACTGAGGAAACTAATTGTTGAAGCTTTGAAAGTGAAATTCTTTCCCATTCTTGTTTTATGTAGAGCTGCAGTCGTTCAACAGTCCGGGGTCGCCGCTGTCGTATTTTACGCTTCATAATGCGCCACACATTTTTGATGGGAGACAGGTCTGGACTGCAGAGGGCCCAGGAAAGTACCCGCACTCTTTTTTTTACAAAGCCACGCTGTTGTAACACGTGCTGTATGTGGCTTGGCATTGTCTTGCTGAAATAAGCAGGGGCGTCCATGAAAACGACGGCGCTTAGATGGCAGCATATGTTGTTCCAAAACCTGTATGTACCTTTCAGCATTAATGGTGCCTTCACAGATGTGTAAGTTACCCATGCCTTGGGCACTAATGCACCCCCATACCATCACAGATGCTGGCTTTTCAATTTTGCGCCGAAAACAGTCTGGATGGTTCGCTTCCTCTTTGGTCCGGATGACACGATGTCGAATATTTCCAAAAACAATTTGAAATGTGGACTCGTCAGACCACAGAACACTTTTCCACTTTGCATGAGTCCATCTTAAATGGACGCCGGCGGCGTTTCTGGATGTTGTTGATAAATGGCTTTCGCTTTGCATAGTATCAATCAATCAATTCCTTTATTGTCATTGTTAAAATAACACTTAAGTCATACATGAACAACGAGATTTTGTTTGAGCTTTGTCCAGCGGCATAGTAGTAGAGCTTTAACTTGCACTTACAGATGTAGCGACAAATTGTATTTAGTGACAATGGTTTTCTGAAGTGTTCCTGAGCCCATGTGGTGATATCCTTTAGAGATTGATGTCGGTTTTTGATACAGTGCCGTCTGAGGGATCGAAGGTCACGGTCATTCAATGTTGGTTTCCGGCCATGCCGCTTACTTGGAGTGATTTCTCCAGATTCTCTGAACCTTTTGATGATATTATGGACCGTAGATGTTGAAATCCCTAAATTTCTTGCAACTGCACTTTGAGAAACGTTGTTCTTAAACCGTTTGACTATTTGCTCACGCAGTTGTGGACAAAGGGGTGTACCTCGCCCCATCCTTTCTTGTGAAAGACTGGGCATTTTTTGGGAAGCTGTTTTTATACCCAATCATGGCACCCACCTGTTCCCAATTAGCCTGCACACCTGTGGGATGTTCCAAATAAGTGTTTGATGAGCATTCCTCAACTTTATCAGTATTTATTGCCATCTTTCCCAACTTCTTTGTCACGTGTTGCTGGCATCAAACTCTAAAGTTGATGATTATTTGCAAAAAAAAAATGTTTATCAGTTTGAACATCAAATATGTTGTCTTTGTAGCATATTCAACTGAATATGGGTTGAAAATGATTTGCAAATCATTGTATTCCATTTATATTTACATCTAACACAATTTCCCAACTCATATGGAAACGGGGTTTGTACAAAGCACAATGATCAAGCACAAAAAGTATCCTGATCGGCAACCAGGAACAGGTGTATCCTGATTGCCAATCAAGGACAGGTGAGGGAGCCCCAGCACTCAAAGAGAAGTCGTGGCAAAAAGGAGGCAAACAGGAAATGGAACAAAAATAAAAGCAATAGAAAGGAAATAAAACAAAATACCAGAAACTAATTATGATTATCAAGAGAGACCATGGCAGCTATAATATATTGGCTCTTAATTAGTCATTATTAAGTACGTATTAATGCCATATTCTGCTTGACCTTATTATACAGCCAGTAAGCCATTAACTAAGAGTCTTCCTTCAATAACCTCAGAATTATTGCTTATTAGTAACCCTAACCCTAACCCTTATATGTTCCCCTAGTGTCCAAATAACTCTAAATTAAGTCTGTGTTACTCTAATAAGCAACTAATTAATGGTGAATATCTTCCCAATACTAAAGTGTTACCACAATATCGCAAAAATATTTGTTATTTTTTTTGTTTTAATTTGGCCGTATTGAAAGAATATAAGTTGAAATTGCTAAAAAAAAATAAAAAAATAAACAAAACAAAAATCAGATTGGACTAATCTTCTCAGGACATAATAACAATAACAATAAAAAAATACACTTTCAAAAGACATTTTTGAAACTGTGTTTTGTATTCTGCGTTCTTTAATTTCCAATAAGAAAATGATTAAAAATCAAAATGTTATAAATATCTGATATGTACAGCTATTCTTTGCCCCCCATTGTGTGCCTTGCAGGGCAGACATTTTGTGTCTGGCAGTACAACCGTTGTGGGCGGCCTGATCAAACTCTGGTGCTCATTCAGTCAGCAGCAGTGCTGTTTTTATCTACTGTGGAATTGCCATTTGGTGTCATTTTAAAGTGTTTTTAACCTTCTTACAGCATTGTTCTTGTTTTGCTTGCTTCCCCCCCCCCAAACATCTTGTTTCATGATCAGATAATATTAAAGTGTAGAACAGTGTTCCTCAAACTGTGGTACATGTTCCACTAATGCAGGGGTCGGCAACCCAAAACGCTGAAAGAGCCATATTGGACCAAAAATACAAAAAACAAAAATCTGTCTGGAGTCGCAAAAAATGAAAAGCTGTATATAAGTCTTATAATGAAGGCAACACATGACGTAAGTGTCTATATTATAGCCTACTATCACCAAAATGACTTTAAAAGTCTTATATAAGTGTTATAATGAAGGCAAAACATGATTTAAGTGTCTATATTGGCTATAATAGCCTACTATCAAAATGACTATGTGTCGCAGGCTGAAGCAAATCTTTTTTGACAGAAATGTTGAAATGTAATATTTATTCTACACATTTTTACAACATTAGAAACCATTAGTAAATCAAAGGCTACTTAGAAGGTGAGATAACTCCTGGGAATGACTGCCTTTTAATGGCCAAAGGTATAGATGTTGTCTGGAACAACATGGCACACAAACAACTATCTGCCAATATTAAATACAGATAATGTGTCATGGGACATGCAAAACTAAATTATATACAAAAAGGATGAAAGTAAAGGAAATTAAATGAGCTCAAATATACCTACAAATGAGGCCTAATAATGCAATATGCACATACGGCTAGCTTAAATAGCCTGATTAGCACTCCAACAAGTCAATAACATCAACAAAGCGCACCTTTGTGCATTCACGCACAGCATACAACTTTTGGTGGACAAAATGAGACATAGAAGGAGTGGAAGATTTTACATGTAAGCAAACCGTTGCGTCACAGTCCACACTATGGTGAGTTCAAGAACCGCCGAAATTAGTAGGACAAAACACTGTTCACCAAATACTCATATTAAACAAAAATAAATAAACAGTGGTCTTTCTAACAATTGGGAAGGCTTGTGTCATGTTTGTCCTCAAACAAAAACCACACTGAAACAAAAACAATATGTTTACCCCATTTTTTTCCATTTTAAATCCTTTTTTAAAAATGCTCCAGGGCGGTGCTAAAGAGAGCTCGAGAGCCGCGGGTTGCTGACCCCCTGCACTAGTGGTATGCAGGCTCCATCTTGTGGTGAGCCAAATAATCACTTGGTTAAAGTACAGTGTTTTAATTTCCTATATTCAAAGACAGTGTTACAGTTCGAACTGTATGTAATGTAAACAGTGGCCAAAAATATTAAATATACTTGTCAAATAAAACCTCTGCTGTGTTTTTAATGGATACATAGGCCTACTACGCTACTATATTTTATTGTTTTTTCTGAGTTAGTACTTGGTGAAAAACGTATGAGAACCACTGGTGCAGAACATTTGCAGCTGAAAGAACAAATGCATTTAGGCAGAATGTGCTTCATTATTTCCAGCTTTTTGCAGGCAAATTTAAATGTTGTGGTGGGTCACGTTAAATGACATGACGGGCCCAAATAACAACGTGGTGGTTCAACATCAAACGATGTAGCGGGCCTGCGCTTTGGACAGTGGTTCGACTACCAGTGTGTGCAAGGCTGGACTGTGCAGGATGACCAAACCTACCAAAGCCTACAGGGCAGGCAGGATTAAATGTTCCGTCCCCAATATCTGCATTGTACGGAGCCCCTAAAGCAGTGGTGTCAAACTCGTTTTCATTGAGGGCCACATCGCAGTTATGGTTCCCCTCAGAGGGACACTTTTAACAATGAGTAATATATGAATATACATGTATATATATATATATATATATACATATATATATATATATATATATATATATATATATTGTACATTAACAATATATTTTTTTACATAAGCTGCAAAAAAAATATTTAAATTCTACTTTAAAAACTAGCAGCTCAGTCACCAGAATTTTACAGTAAAAGCAGTGTTTTTTTTTTTTTTTACAGTATATGAACAAATTGAATAAATGGAATGGAATGGAGAAACAATACCACTGTTTTTAGCCGTAAAATAAAAGCAACAGAGCTGCCTTTTTTTTTTTTTACAGTAAAATCTTGCTGTTTTAGTGTTTTTTGTTTTGTTTTGTTTTTTATGTTTTAGTGTCTTACTTTATATGTAAAAAAAAAAAGTACCAAAGTTGATATTACGGTAAAAAACTCAGTCGGCGGAATTTAACTGTAAAATTTATTGTCAATTTTACAGTCTACAATTTGATGGATAATTTGTTTTGAAATCATAAGTCAAGCAGATATTTAAGTACAGTATTTATCTTTATTTTAACAAAAAATATTTTTGGAATACATGATAATGTAATATTTTGATGTTTGTTTTTTTTGTTTTTGTTTTTTTTGTTTTTTTTAAAATTATGAATTTATTAATCAATCAACAAAACAATACAAAGCAACACCACAACAATGCAATCCAATTCCAAAACCAAACCCGTCCCAGCAACATTAAGAACAACAACAAACAGAGCAATTGAGAGCAATTGAGGACACACAAATCCAAATGTAGTGAAACAAAAATGAACATTATCGACAACAGCATCAATATTAGTAACAATTTCAAAATAGCGGTGATTAAAAAACCCTCATTGATATCATCACTAAAAAACATTAATAACAAATAATAAATAAAATAGAAATGAACAATAATGTCACAGTGGCTTACACTTGCATCACATCCCATAAGCCCGACAACACACCGCGTCCAACATTTTCCACAAAGATATAATAAGTCATATTTTGGTTCATTTACTAGTTGAAACAAATTTAAATAATTGATCCCATATTCCAATATATGACTCATTATTATCTAAACTAAATGCAGTTTGTTCTACTGATATCATCTCCATAGCTTGTGTGTACCAGTCAGTATGAGTTGGACTATCAACATCTATCCATTTTTTAAATATTACCCTTTTTGTTATTATGCATATTGAAAGAAAATAATTTTTACTCTTTGATGACACGTTACTAAATTGATGCAGATCCACAAGAAAACAAGTTTGCAGTGTCATTGGGATGTTTATATTAAGGACTGTGATTGCTTCTTTTGTTGTTTTCAACCATAACTCTTTTATTCTCTGACATGCCCACAATAAATGAACAAGAGTTTTATATTTTGATGTTGATAATATTGAATTTTAAAATATATCCAATTGCATGCAGTACATGCTATTTCATGTCAAAAGGGAAAGAACAAATATATTTAGTAAGAAAAGATTAAGCTGTGATCTTCTTTTAATTCTTTTTTTTTTTTTAATTAATTAATTAATTTATTTATTAATTTATTTATTTTTTAATATATTTTATTAATATTATTTTTTAATTTTCCCCTCCCTCAGGGGGGGGGCTCGGCGGGGCGGTTGCTGGTTGTTCCATCTCCATCGTTGGGGTCCCTGCGGGTGGGGTGGGTGGTTCCCGTGGCCCTGTGCCTGGGTGGTCCTGCGGCGGCCGGTTTGGGTGGGGTGGCCGGGGGCTGGCCTCGCCGCGCTCTCCGGGGGTGGGGGGTGGGCTCGTGGGGGCCCGGTTGCCGGTGGGGCGGGGGCGGTCTTCCCGTCCGGTTGCGGGGAGTCTCTGGGTCCCTCGGGCGGGGCGTCTCGCCTTTCTGCCCGTGTGGGGTGTGGTCTCTCGCTGGCTTGGGGTCTGGCTGTCCCCTGCTTTTCTCGTGCCCTGTCCTCTGCCGGGTGCGTCTGTCTGCGGCCTGCTGCTGGCCCTTGTGGGCGGTACGGTGGGTCGGGCTCTGGGGTTCCTGTCGCTGGCCGGCTTGGCTGCGTGGGGGCGGTGGTCCCTGGTTCCCTGGGCACCACGCCTCCTGTTTGTGGGTTGGGCTCTCGGGGGTGATGGGGCCGTGCTCTGGCTCCCACGCACTCTGGGAGTCGATTGTATTGTACATGCAAATTCACATATGCTCACATACGTACATAGGTACCTACGCTCCCACATACATACACAAATACAGTACATATTTACCTACCTAATGTTCGTACATCCACACGCACATTCAATATACAAACATACACATACACATACTGTACATATACATTCACTGTACAAACACATATACACATTCTGTACATATACATTCATTGTACAAACACATATACACATTCTGTACATATACAAGTACATATGCATACTTACACTCATGCACATAATCACGTTTCATCAAACATATATTAACGTTGTTGCCCTAGGGTAAACTGGGTGTAACACATGGCACACTGACAAAGCTTAACCTATTGTGACTATAACAATCTACAAGGTTAATGTAGGTTGCTTCTCTTTCTCCCCCTCCATTTTTCTGCATTCTTTCGTATCTCAAGTTATCATTACGTATATGTATTGTTGCATTTAAACAACTGTATTGTTGATAATAAAGGTAAATTATTGGTATTGTTCATTATCAATAGCGCTATTTCTATTGGTATTTGTATTGATCCATTTGTAGTGTAATAATGCTCATTGTTATTTCTGTATTATTTTTTATTTTTCGCTAACTGCTTATTTGCTATTACTTTTACCATCATATTTGTACATGTCATATTTGCTGATGTTGCTCTATTGTTGTTGTTGTTGTTGTTTGCTGTTGTTGTTTTTGTCTCTCTGTCTAATCCCCCTCTTGTCCCCACAATTTCCCCCTCTGTCTTCTTTTTTTTTCTCTTTCTATCCCCTCCTGCTCCGGCCCGGCTGCACTAAATGATAATATAAATACATTTAATAAAGTCAAATACAAATAAGGCAACAAGAGAAGTATCCTACACTTCTCTTTTGTAAAGTAAATCTGAACAGCCGACATGGGCATCTACATCAACTATATGATTTGCCTGAGAAGCTGGACAGGACATTAAAAAAAAAAAAAAAAAAAAAAAAAAAAAAGATTAAGCATTTTATTAACGCATATTATTTCCAGGCTTTCGCGGGCCACATCAAATATTGTGGCGGGCCACATTTGGCCCCCGGGCTTTGAGTTTGACACCTGTGCCCTATAGGAACATGGGGAAATGTTTTCTTTAGATATGTATCTCGTGCGCAACTCGTGCGCACGATAAACTTTTGCGTGCGCACAAGATACATATCTAAAAAAAAAAATTCCCCATGTCCCTTTAGGGGCTCCAGAGCATTGCAAAGCAAGAGTGGGAAGAGGTGGGAGAAACTTGTCGAAAGTTTGACTCTGTAAGATAAACTTGTATATTGTTGCTAAGACACATTAAAATTAATCACCCACTAAAAACAGTTTTGTCACCTCCTACACAAACCACACGTGCAACTATTACTGCCAGGATAGTCCTACGTGTGTGGCTTTTATGACAACACAGGGCTTTCTATCTACTTTAAAATGTGGACTGTCTTTTTTTCCCATTTAAAACAGCTTTCTTTTCAAATACACCTACAGTATATACACTGTATTGCCAAATGTATTTGGCCACCCATCCAAATAATGAGAATCAGGTGTATAAAATCAAGCACTTAGGCATGGAGACTGTTTCTACAAACATTTGTGAAAGAATGGGCCGCTCTCAGTGATTTCCAGCGTGCAACTGTCATAGGATGCCACCTGTGCAACAAATCCATTCGTAAAATTTCCTCGCTCCTAAATATTCCAAAGTCAACTGTCGGCTTTATTATAAGAAAATGGAAGAGTTTGGGAACAACAGCAACTCAGCCACAAAGTGGTAGAAGTGTGAAATTTGGTGGAGGAGGAATTATGGTGTGGGGTTGTTTTCAGGAGTTGGGCTTGGACCCTTAGTTCCAGTGAAACGAACTTTGAATGCTCCAGGATACCAAAACATTTTGGACAATTCCATGCTCTCAACCTTGTGGGAACATATTGGAGCGGGCCACTTCCTCTTCCATCACCAGTGCACAAAGCAAGGTCCATAAAGACATGGATGAAAGAGTCTGGTGTGGATGAACTTGACTGGCCTGCACAGAGTCCTGACCTGAACCCGATTGAACACCTTTGGGATGAATTAGAACAGAGAGTGAGAGCCAGGCCTTCTCCACCAACATCAGTGTGTGACCTCACCGATGCACTTTTGGAAGAATGGTGGAAAATTCCTATAAACACACTCCGCAACCTTGTGGACAGCCTTCCCAGAAGCTGTAATAGCAGCAAAAGGTGGACCGACATCATATTGAACCCTATGGGTTAGGAATGGGATGGCACTTCAAGTTCATATGTGAGTTTTAGTTGCACACCAAGTACTGTCATTTGTCACAAATAAACTTCATGCACCTAGAGGAAGATTTAAATGCTGTTTTTTACATTTTGGCTGTAAGACTGTCGCACAGATTAAAGGCTTTAGCAACATGTTGGCACGTTGCAGTTTTGGCACTTGTAAACAGATACCAGCATTAATAATAATTAGTCAAAAATTAAGATCAAGCCAAGATTCTTTGCAGAGATGACGGGATATTAATGAAAACACCACAGTTGTCTTCCGGTATTTAATTGTTTAGGTACATTTAGCAGATTTTTCATTTGCAGAACAGTCTGCTGTTGGTGTTAAATGTCCAGTTTTTCTCCTGTCTCCCACAAAAAGGAGCACAGGGCAGTGAGAAATAATTAAATATGCCCATCTCAGGAGAAATCACACAGCCTACTACAGTTTAGTTTTTTCAATGTATGCTCAAAGATGCTTCTGCAGAGTGGAAAACCTTTCATCCGAGACAATTAATGCCTTGTGGAAGCGTGACACAAGTATCATAAATACATGCCTGCTGTTGCTGGCATGAATTTGCATAAATTGTGTTTAGATGTTGTTGGTTTTTTTTGTCCTGTGGACAAAGAGGAAGGAATTATAAAGTGAGAGAAGTGGCCGGTTGCACTGCAGCGTTCGGCACTTGTCATTCCATTACCACCTATTTGGAAAATCTGCTCGAGTGCCCCCGTGTACCGCCGCACTTTTGTTTTGCATAAGTTCGAGAGGGGAGTGTGAATTCAGGTGGATTTATGCAGGTGACAAAACAGGTGTCGGAACATAAAGTGAACACTTTTTGTCAGTGTGATGGAGAATCCAGCATTTATTACTTTGAACGCTTCTTTTTTCATTGGGTTTTGGGGGTCCATATTCTGCCCAGCAACAAGCAGGCTTTTATATCCCTCATTACACTCATTCAGTGAGGTCAATGAACACTTTTTTTTATAATCAGCTCGTTTTGAATCTGTGTTCACCTCGTAAAAGGACCCCTTCATTAGTAAGAAAATCTATGTTTTTTAAATTATTACATTGTTTATATTAAGTAACCCCGACTTTTGTTAGTAATGCGTTCCGAAAGGTCAGATGAAGACCAACTTGTACGAAAACTGTAGCGATTTGTCCCATAAGAAATAATGCAAGTCCAATTCTGTTCCAGACACACAAAACACATTTTAAAAATAATGATTACAGTTTCACATGCAGACAACAAGGCATAATACATGTAAATGTACATTGAGCAACACTTTTACATTTTTTGAGGACTCTTGTTGGAGAAAGAGAGTATTTCGTACCTTGCTACAAGTTTTTGAATCCAATAGTGTTTGTCACCTTCTTTGTCAAAGTGCTGGCTCTCGCAACTTTCTTTGGTTCCATGGTAGATTATTTTGCACTAAGTCACCAACGTGTAGGATTCATTGTTTTTCTTCATTGAAATGATATGTGCAGAAAATAACCAGTTTGGCATGTGCAATGTTCGCTTGGAGAAACATTTTAATTTGAAAATCAATTCATCCGAAAACTGAAACGTACCAAAATCGGAAAAATGTATTTTGACACTTTTCTATAATTTTCGATACTTTTCTAAATAAAGGGGACCAAAAAAAAGGCATCATTGGCTTTATTTTAACAAAAAAATCTTACAGTGCATTAAACATATGTTTATTTTTGCAATCGAAGAACAATTTTGGCCTTAAATAAAATAGTGAACATACTAGACAACTTGTCTTTTATTAGTAAGTAAGCAAACAAAGGCTCCTAATTTAGCTGCTGACATATGGAGTAACATATTGTGTCATTTATCATTCTATTATTTTGTCTAAATTATGAGGAACAAGCTGTAAAAATGGATTATTAATCTTCTTGTACATTTACTGTTAATATCTGGCTATTTTCCGTTTCAACATGTTCTATCTACACTTCTGTTAAAATGTAATAATCACTTATTCTTCTGTTGTTTGGATACTTTACATTAGTTTTGGATGATAACACATATGTATGTATCGATCCGATACCGAGTCGTTACAGGATCATTCTTTGGTCATATTCAAAGTCCACATATGTCCAAGGACATATTTCCTGAGTTTATAAACATAATATGAATTTTGTGATGAAAAAATATCGATGTAATCATAGTAGTATCGACTAGATACGCTCTTGTACTTTATATCATTACAGTGGATGTCAGGTGTAGATCCACCAATGGCTTTTGTTTACATGCAGGAACGGCGTCATTAGCGGTGACACCGGTGAGCTACGGTGTGTATTGAAGCATGTTTAGCTTTTCCTCGTCCTGCAGGGATGATACTTATAAGAAATGTATTTTCTTTGTCGCCATAGAGGCGGGATTAGTGATTTAGAAGTAGCTAAAACACTGCCCACTATGGTGGGATGCTAGCTGCTAGCTAGCTCGCCATGTCTTAAAGCTCCTTCTCCTGAGGGTGTTTCAGTGTTATAACTTCACCGTAATCTTTAGTTTTTAGGCCAAAATTTCTCCGTTCTACCTTTTCTGTCTACACAACTTGTCTGCTTGTAAGTACTCGGTGATTGTGCGCTGCCGAACATGCTCGTCTGCTCGTAAAACCAGCAATGTCATGATCATTAAAAAAAAATGAGTAACCTGTTTTTGTTCCATTAGTACCGCGATACTATGCTAGTGCCGATATACCGTACAACCCTTATATATATATATATATATATATATATATATGTATACTGAACAAAATATAAACGCAACACTTTTGTTTTTGCTCCCATTTTTCACGAGTTGAACTCAAAGATTTAAAATTTTAACTATATACAGAAAATACCTATTCCTCTCAGATATTGTTCACAAATCTGTCTAAATCTATGTTAGTGAGCATTTCTTCTGTGCCAAGATCCCACCTCACAAGGGTGGCATATCAAGATGCTGATTAAACAGGTGTGCCTTAGGCTGCCCACAATAAAAGGCCACTCTGAAATAGAGCACAATGAGGGAGCGTGCAGTTGGCATGCGCACTGCAGGAAACCCCACCAGAGCTATTTCACATGAATTGAATGTTCATTTCTCTACCATAAACGGTCTCCAAAGGCATTTTAGAGAATTTGGCAGTACATCCAACTAGCCTCACAACCGCAGACCACGGGTAACCACACCAGCCCAGGGCTTCCATATCCAGCAGGTGCACCTCCATGATCGTCTGAGACCAGCCACCCATAGAGCTGCTGCAACAATTGGTTTGCATCACCAAAGATTTTCTGCACAAACTGTGAGAAACTGTCTTAGGTACACCTTATCTGCATGCTCGTCATCCTCATCGGGGTCTCAACCTGACTGCAGTTCGTCGCGCAATTGCTCACAATTGATGTCGTCTGGCATGTTGGAGAGGAGTTCTTTTCACGGATGAATCCCAGTTTTCACTGTTCAGGACAGATGGCTGGCAGCGTGTGTGGTGTTGTGTAGCAGAGCGGTTTGCTGATGTCAACGTTGTGAATCGAGTGGCCCATGGAGGGGGTGGGGTTATGATATGGGCAGGCGTTCTACCGCCCGAATCCAGCTGTGATAGGCTCCAGCACCCCTGCGACCCCAAAAGGGACAAGCGGTAGAAAATGGATGGATGGATGTTATGGACAACGAATGCAAGTGTATTTCATTGATGACATTTTGAATACACCAAAGTACATCACCTCATGTTGCAGCAAGACAATGCACGGTTGCAAGTATCTGTACACAATTCCTGGAAGCTGAAAACATCCCAGTTCTCTCACCGGACATGTCACCCATTGAGCATATTTGGAATGCTGTGAATCGGTGTATACGACAGCGTGTTCCAGTTCCTGCCAATATCCAGCAACTTTGCACAGCCATTGAACAGGAGTGGACCAACATTCCACAGGCCACAATCAACAACGTGATCAACTCTATGTCAAAGAGATGTGTTGCACTCTGTGCGGCAAATGGTGGTCACACCAGATACTCACTGTTTTTCTGATCCCCCCAAGACCCTAATAAAGCAAAACCGCACATTTCAGAGTTGCCTTTTACTGTAGGCAGCCTAAGGCACACATGTACAATAACCATGCTGTGTAATCAGCATCTTGATATGCCACACCTGTAAGGTGGCCAAGAAGAAATGCTCACCAACAGAGTTAGACCGATTTGTGAACAATATTTGAGAGAAATAGGTATTTTGTGTATATAGTAAAAGTTTTAGATCTTTGAGTTCAGCTCATGAAAAATGGGAGCAAAAACAAAAGTGTTGCGTTTATATTTTTGTTCAGTATATATATATATATATATATATATATATATATATATATATATATATATATATATATATGTATAGTGTTGGGTTAATTACTAAAAACCAGTAACTAGTTACAGTTACTAGTTACTTCATTTCAAAAGTAACTCAGTTACTAACTCAGTTACTTACACCAAAGAGTAATGCGTTACTGTGAAACGTAACAATTTAGTTACTTATTTTTTTCTTCTTTTTTTTTTAAAGCTCCCATAATGCCCTTTTAGCCTTCATTTCAGTACTGTTATTGCACTGGAGAATAATACAATCTGTTGATCAACTTGACATGCATTTGCATCACTGAACTCTGCTAAGCAATGTGGTCTACATACAACTACAACACACAAAGACAAAGATATGTTACAAAGGCCAATTTGTTTCTGGCCAGAACAAATTGACAAAACTATTTTAAATAGCTGCAACATAACATACATAAGTAACAAACAGCATAATAACAGCATAGCTGTAAAGCAAGAAAGGCACACACTACATACACAAAGCCTAACCAGGCATTTTTTCCTCAAGAAATTCTGACACAAAATCATGTCTGAAGCCCAGAACACTCTACACATTTCCCCAGTTTTAGTTTAGAGATAAGGAAAGATTGGCCTGGCCCACTAGCATCCCTCTTTATGTTTGTGAACTTTATAGTCTATACATTTAGAGTGATGTGATAATCAAACACTCTAGAAGTCTAGAATGAAAGAGTATTTAAGAGAATTGACGGCAACGTTCCCTCTAAGGAGCGCGCCTGTGCAATTGCGCACTGCTCAAGCGTCCTCTGCGCACGGCAAATCTATGCCACGCACAAAATCAAATAAAAAAATAAGCGCAAAACAATTTTTGACACGACACGGACACGACAGAGAAAATCGTTTTCGTCATCATTGTTCAAATATAATAATACGTCTGTCAAGACGCTTTGAGGACATGAATTCCATCCATCACTTTACTGAGCAAAACTCTTTGTTGTCGGCCATAAACACATCACTGTTATATCAAAAGCAGCCGCTTGCTCTTTCTCACTTGCGCCAACACATGCACGTATGGCACTTAGCCAGTGATGCGTTTACAGCCACCCAAAAAGTCAAACAACTCCAACACCACACATAAAGTGTCATTCCAGGTCGTTACTCTATGATTTACCAATCAAATGTGTGCTTATTCTAGTGTCATTTATTAGGAATCTTAATTTATAAATATTAATCATGAAATGCTGTTAGTATATTAAATACATACTAATAAAAATATATTATTTACAAACAGGAAGTCGCAGGAATGTACACATGATCCCCTGCTTACATCTCATTGTGCAACATGTGAATGTTTTAATGGGAACTAAATGCAATGTCTGAAAGGGGTACAAACTATTTCCAAAGCAGGACCTCCACCCAGACAAACAATACAAGTACACAGTTCATGAAAAACAATATTTTTTGTTTTTGTCATTGTAAGTGGGCCTAAACACTTATATTAGAAAATAATCTCATGGAAATGACTGCTGTCATTTGATTATAATAATAAGAGAATGTTGTCTGTCTATCTTTGTTGGCCCTGCGATGGGTAGGGACTTGTCCAGGGTGCACCCAGCCTTCCGCCTGGATGCAGCTAAGATAAGCTCCAGCGACCCCGAAAAGGGACAAGCGGTAAAAATGAATGGATGGATGGAGATTTAACTTGTTATTTATTCAGGTTTGGGACAGGTGTGCTGCTGGTGTAGCCACAGTGTGCACGTGTGATGTTGCTCACATGGGATCCACTGAATGCTCAGGGAGTTTTTGCGTTTGCTCACACACATGAAAAATTAGAGGGAACATTGATTGATAGAGTGTGTGTACCTTCAGTGCTGAATGATGAGCAGAGGCAGAGTTAATCCTTAAGTGGTGGTGGTGGAGGTGAAGTGTCATTGGAGTCTCTATCTCTCTTTACTAGCTTCGTCGAAGCATGTTGCTTATGTAGCTTGTTTCAGCAGATTTGAATTGCTGTTTTGTATATATTTTATCATAAATACCAGATTAACAATACAGTCTAATAATATGCCCAAGATATAAGGTCATGCACTGTATTTATATTTGCACTATTTATTTATTTACTTACATAAACAATGAACACATTTTCACTTTTACTGCTATTATAATAATGCTGATAACGACTATAATAATACTGTACAGTATATTTAAGTTAAGGAACAATTTGAGGGAAAATTATATTCATTTAGCCATCCTTTAATCAATTTTCTATACCGCATGTCCACATTAGGGTTATGAGTGAACTGGAGCCCTTCCCATCTGACTTTGGGCGAGAAGGAATCAGTGATGAGCGGGGCGTCAAAGTGGAGGCAGTGGGGGTAGGCTTTTGTAAAGTTTGAAGATGTTTCTTTTATGTCATTTAAATATGTAAGATGTTTAAAAAATGACGTCATACATTTTTATATAAATTGGCGACTTTTTCCAGGGTGTACACCGCCTTCCGCCCGAATGCAGCTGAGATAGGCTCCAGCACCCCCTGTGACCCCGAATGGGACAAACGGTAGAAAATGGAAGGATGGATTAAAGTTCAAAAATTAGGTTGCTAGAATCAAATTAAGAATGTCTATGACTAACTACACCCCTAATCAAAAATGCAAAATGGGTCATTCCACTATGATGGCGACAAACCTAACTTTGAGCATTTCACTCAACACGGACGTCATAACGTCATCAAAGCGCCCCCTGAAGTATTCACACACAGCCCCAACATTTTGTAACAATTTAAGGTAAAAATTATAACTATAATACATCTTCAGTATTTGTGGCAGCATAGGAGAAAGTTATGTACAACTGTGGTGCGTGCAAGGACCCTTGATTAAAGTTAACTACTTTGTAAAAAAACAAAAACAAGTTCTTTTGGGGGGATATCAATATGCTTATCCCGTCTTTCGAAGTCAAAACTCCAATTTAGGTTTTTATATGTGTTTTAAAAAGCACAATTATATGCAATAATTAGTTTTATAGTGCATGCAAATCTACCAAGTGTGTGTGTGCGTTTGTATGGTTGGAACAAGAGGCCTTTCAGAAGTCTTGTGTATAGGGGCCAAGAATTTGGTGTTATGCCCCAGTGATGAGATCCGGTTTCAGTAAAATCTGGATGCAGTAAAAAAGCTGAATGAGAGCCCAATTTTCCAAAAAGATTGAGATGCACACGTTGTCTGTCAGCACCTGTAAAATAAGCCTGAGGAAAATACAACATTAGCGTGAATTATTGATGTCTGCTAAACGATCCAACTGTATATTCAGTCCAGGCAATAAGATGAATATGAAAGACAGAAGGTTTGTTTTGTTTTTCCCTCTGTCCCGCATAGAAATGTCCCCCTGTTGTTTTCACTCTGAATTAATAAAAAGAAAAACTAGGTTTCGGGATTATTGATATTAATGCTTGTCTCAAATCCACTATTCAGCACAGCATGGGTCTGTGCAAAACAGCAGAAAAATAAACGTCTGCTTAGTGATTAATACTCTTAGGAGAACCAGATTAGAAGACTAGAGTGTTTTTTTGGTTCTTGTCCTTTCCATTATTTTATATTTTGCTTTTTCTATAAGATGCACCTAAGCAAAAAAATGCATTAGTGGTATGCTTGCTCTTCTGACTTGGATAAAGAGGTTGTTATTATGATTTTTTTAGTCTGCATGTAAAATGCTTCCTTGTGGTCTACAGCAGTGTTTCTTAATCATTGTGGGGAGCGAGTTCCCCCTGAAGGGCTGCCAAAAATTTTTTATTTTCCAGTTGTGGTCCGCATGGGCTGCAGCGGTACTCAGTTAAAAGTGTATAACCACTTTTCCGCCACTTGTGGCAGTAAGGTCAATTTCAAACAAATAAAGAGAAGCCTGGTGCTTAAGTCATATAGAGTTTTTTCTTAGGCACAAAAATTATGACTTAAGTGGTGAAGCTTTATTTCCATTTGCACTTTAATTTCATTGACCGTTTAATTAAGAAACATGTATTATTATTATTGTTAATAATTTTGTTACAATGTACTTATTTTAGCGTTGCGTAATTGTATGTACATTTTTCATCATTCATTTTATGAGTCCCTTCTTTTGCAGCAAATTTCCATCCATTCATCCATTTTCTACCGCTTATTCCCTTTGGGTTCGCGGGGTATGCTGGAGCCTATGTCAGCTACAATCGGGCGGAAGGCGGGGTGCACCCTGGACACGTCGCCACCTCATCGCAGGGCCAACACAGATAGACAGACAACATTCACACTCACATTCACACACTAGGGCCAATTTTAGTGTTGCCAATCAACCTATCCCCAGGTGCATGTCTTTGGAGGTGGGAGGAAGCCGGAGTACCCGGAGGGAACCCACGCAGTCACGGGGAGAACATTCAAACTCCACACAGAAAGATCCCGAGCCTGGGATTGAACCCCAGACTACTCAGCACCTTTGTATTGCGAGGCAGACGCACAAACCCCTCTACCACCGTGCTGCCTGCAGCAAATTTGATTAGTATTATTTTTGTAATCAGCGTGACCTAAGTTTTGATCATTTTGGCGATTAACATACTATTTCAAAACAATTGACAAGCTTTATCATATCAAACTGAAAGTAGGTTGAATATAATTAGTGAACATGAATCAAAAAGTAGAAGTAAGATTATCAAATCAGTGTTAATATTTGAGCGGGCCCCTCTGTAGTGGAAAAGTTGGGCTCCGAGGTCAAAAAGGTTAAGAACCCTTGGTCGACATTACCTGTAATGGTGTTGTTTTAGTCAGAATTTAGCATATTTTTTTCTTTATAGACAACCTGGAAGCCTCTTTCTCTTCAGAACAAGCTGTTTTAAATGCAAATGAACCCTTCCATGCTAACTGAAAGTTTTTGAGATCGCGAGGAACCGAAGCATGTTATGCACATAGAACAGGGCCATTCAACTGGCCGCCTGGGGGCCAAATCGGAGTTCAGTTAAAAGCTTGGTAGCAAATTGTAGCAAATTTATGAACCAGGAGTCTCCAAAGTTGCAATTTTCAGCCCGTGGTAAGTTTTTATTGGCCCTCAACATGTTCTGAAAATTAAATTAATTCAATATTAATGAGGTATATTAGATATAACACTACAGTTTTCACCAATTATACAAAATCTGACATGACATATATATATATATATTTATATATATATATATATATATATATATATATATATATATATATATATATATATACATATATAAAGGGAATAAGCGGTAGAAAATGGATGGATGGATGGATATACATATATATATATATATATATATATATATATATATATATATATATATATATATATATATATATATATATATATATATATATATATATATATATATATATATATATATATCAGTGACGTGCAGTCACTAGAGGCAGGTGAGGCCCCGCCTCACCTGCCATCATGGAAAGAAAAAAAATGTAAAAAGAAAAAAATAAATTAAATTGTTATATGTATCCAGTGATTATACTATAAAGTTATTTTCCATTTAACTTCACCAGTTTTAGATTATTTTTATTCAAAATCGCTGAATTTTCACATTTGCCGTTCAAATACTGAGAAGAGACGGTGCGGTGATCAGCAGCCAGTTGAGGCACGTCACTCAGTGCCTCAACATGGATTCCAGACTCGGCTAACTGCTGGCCTGCTTTGCAGTGAGACTGTATTGCTATATGAATTATATTATATATTTCCATAGTTTAGTTAGCTGAGGTATATAATGTGCAGTGTATTTTGTCATCAACTGTATGTGTGTAACGTATTTCTTGTGCTGAGCGATCATAAAACGGCTGCAAAAGACGCACTGGCTGAGGCTCCAGTAACCCCCCCCCCCCCCCCCCCCCCGTATAATTGTTATATCAACTAAAGCCCACACTTAAACTTTCCACGTGCAAGATTGAATCTATTTAAAAAAATTATTTCATAAGAAGCCAAAAAGTGCAAAAACAATAATGTTCGTGTTGGAGGAGTTGTGAATGACTGCAGGGCCACAACATTAGGTACACCTGTAGACTGCAGATGTATCTAATTCACAACTCCTCCAACACGAACATTGTTGTTTTTGCACTTTTTGGCTTCTTATCAAATAACTTTTGTAACCTATTTTCATGGGCTTTCCTCTTTGTGATGTTAAGTTCCTGTTATGCGCTGTTATACAGTACATGCCTTGAGCTCTTATTTTGAAGGCGCTAAGAGCGGAAGTGATGTCACGTTGCGGAGGTTTTCGAAAGAAGGTAAATAAAGTGGTCCTCGTGTAAACTGGAGCCTCCGTGTTTGTTATTTTGTAGTTTCATACAGTATAGGCGACATTTATAAACCCCCGGTTACACTTTTTTAAATAGATTCAATCTTGCACGTGGAAAGTTTAAGTGAGGGCTTTAGTTGTGGCGCATGGACTTAATTTCTAAGTAAAGGTAAAACCATAATAACGTTTTTTTTTATTAAATGTGCTTTTTTGTGTGCTACAGTTTGTATGTGTAAAGTTAAAGTTAAGTTAAAGTACCAATGATTGTTACACACACACAAGGTGTAATGAAATTTGTCGTCTGCATTTGACCCATCCCCTTGTTCACCCCCTGGGAGGTGAGGGGAGCAGTGGGCAGCAGCGGCGCCGCGCCTGGGAATAATTTTTGGTGTTTTAACCCCCAATTCCAACCCTTGATGCTGAATGCCAAGCAGGGAAGAATGCTGGTATGAGCTTTTAAACATAACCCGTTAACTGCTGCCAATCAAATGGTGAATAAGAGACTCTTTAGGGTTCATATGTTTGTAAATCTGACTGTGATGAAGTCAGTGCCTCACCAGCCATCAACCTCACCGCACGTCACTGATATATATATATATATATATATATATATATATATATATATATATATATATATATATATACAAACCCCGGATCCATATGAGTTGGGAAATTGTGTTGGATATAAATAAATAATATAAACGGAAAACAATGATTTGCAAATCATTTTCAACCCATATTCAGTTGAATATGCTACAAAGACAACATATTTGATGTTCAAACTGATAAAAACATTTATTTTTGCAAATAATCATTAACTTTAGAATTTGATGCCAGCAACATGTGACAAAGAAGTTGGGAAAGATGGCAATAAATACTGATAAAGTTGAGGAATGCTCATCAAACACTTATTTAGAACATCCCACAGGTGGGCAGGCTAATTGGGAACAGGTGGGTGCCATGATTGGGTATAAAAGTAGATTCCATGAAATGCTCAGTCATTCACAAACAAGGATGGGGTGAGGGTCACCACTTTGTCAACAAATGCATGTGCAAATTGTTGAACAGTTTAAGAAAAACCTTTCTCAACCAGCTATTGCAAGGAATTTAGGGACTTCACCATCTACGGTCCGTAATATCATCAAAGGTTTCAGAGAATTTGGAGAAGTCACTGCACGTAAGCAGCTCAGCCCGTGACCTTCGATCCCTCAGGCTGTACTGCATCAACAAGCGACATCACCACATGGGCTCAGGAACACTTCAGAAACCCACTGTCAGTAACTACAGTTGGTCGCTACATCTGTAAGTGCAAGTTAAAACTCTCCTATGCAAGGCGAAAACCGTTTATCAACAACACCCAGAAACGCCGTCGGCTTCGCTGGGCCTGAGCTCATCTAAGATGGACTGATACAAAGTGAAAAAGTGTTCTGTGGTCTGACGAGTCCACATTTCAAATAGTTTTTGGAAACTGTGGACGTCGTGTCCTCCGGACCAAAGAGGAAAAGAACCATCCGGATTGTTATAGGCGCAAAGTTGAAAAGCCAGCATCTGTGATGGTATGGGGGTGTATTAGTGCCCAAGACATGGGTAACTTACACATCTGTGAAGGCACCATTAATGTTGAAAGGTACATACAGGTTTTGGAGCAACATATGTTGCCATCCAAGCAACGTTACCATGGACGCCCCTGCTTATTTCAGCAAGACAATGCCAAGCCACGTGTTACATCAACGTGGCTTCATAGTAAAAGAGTGCAGGTACTAGACTGGCCTGCCTGTAGTCCAGACCTGTCCCCCATTGAAAATGTGTGGCGCGTTATGAAGCCTAAAATACCACAACGGAGACCCCCGGACTGTTGAACAACTTAAGCTGTACATCAAGCAAGAATGGGAAAGAATTCCACCTGAGAAGCTTAAAAAATGTGTCTCAGTTCCCAAACGTTTACTGAGTGTTGTTAAAAGCAAAGGCCATGTAACACAGCCCTTTTGCCAACTACTTTGGCACGTGTTGCAGCCATGAAATTCTAAGTTAATTATTATTTGCAAAAAAAAAAATTTAGTTTGAACATCAAATATCTTGTCTTTGTAGTGCATTCAATTGAATATGGGTTGAAAAGGATTTGCAAATCATTGTATTCCGTTTATATTTACATCCAACACAATTTCCCAACTCATATGGAAACGGGGTTTGTATGTATATATATATATATATATATATATATATATATATATATATATATATATATATATATATATATATATATATATATATATATATATATATATATATATATATATACAGTGTTGGGTTAGTTACTGCAAAGCAGTAACTAGCTACAGTTACTAGTTACTTCATTTCAAAAGTAACTCAGTTGCTAACTCAGTTATTTACACCAAAAAGTAATGCGTTACTGTGAAAAGTAACTATTTAGTTACTTCTTTTTTTCTTCTTTTTTTTTTTTTAAAGCTCCCATTAATGCCCTTTTAGCCTTAATTTCAGTACTGTTATTGCACTGGAGAATAATACAATTTGTTGATCAACTTGACATGCATTTGCATCACTGAACTCTGCTAAGCAATGTGGTCTACATACAACACAAAAAGACAAAGATATGTTACAAAGGCCAATTTGTTTCTGGCCAGAACAAATTGACAAAACTATTTTAAATAGCTGCAACATAACGTACATAAGTAACAAACAGCATAATAACAGCGTAGATGTAAACCAAGAAAGGCACACACTACATACACAAAGCCTAACCAGGCATTTTCTTTACTGAGCAAAACTCTTTATTGTCGGCCATAAACACATCAACAAAACATTAGTAAAAAAAATGATATCTAGCAAAAGTGGTCATTTTCTGCAGTACAAACCAGACCAAAAGCTACTTTGTTATATCAACAGCAGCTACTCGCTCTTTCTCACGTGTGCCAACACTTGCACATATGGCACTTAGCCAGTGATGCGTTTACAGCCACACAAAAAGTCGGACAACTCCAACACCACACATAAAGTGTAATTCCAGGTCGTTACACTATGATTTACCAATCAAATGTGTGCTTATTCTAGTGTCATTTATTAGGAATCTTAATTTATAAATATTAATCATTAAATGCTGTTAGTATATTAAATAAATACTAATAAAAATATATTTTTTACAAACAGGAAGTTGCAGGAATGTACACATGATCCCCTGCTTACATCTCATTGTGCAACATGTGAATGTTTTAATGGGAACTAAATGAAAGGGGTACAAACTATTTCCAAAGCAGGACCTCCACCCAGACAAACAATACAAGTACACAGTTCATGAAAAACAATATTTGTTGTTATTGTCATTGTAAGTGGGCCTAAACACTTATATAGGGACGGCGTGGCGCAGTGGAAGAGTGGCCGTGCGCGACCCGAGGGTCCCTGGTTCAATCCCCACCTAGTACCAACCTCGTCATGTCCGTTGTGTCCTGAGCAAGACACTTCACCCTTGCTCCTGATGGGTGCTGGTTAGCGCCTTGCATGGCAGCTCCCTCCATCAGTGTGTGAATGTGTGTGTGAATGGGTAAATGTGGAAGTAGTGTCAAAGCGCTTTGAGTACCTTGAAGGTAGAAAAGCGCTATACAAGTACAACCCATTTATCATTATTATTTATATTAGAAATGGAAATGACTGCTGTCATTTGATTATAATAATAAGAGAATGTTGTCTGTCTATCTGTGTTGGCCCTGTGATGAGGGGGGGACTTGTCCAGGGTGTACCCTGCCTTCCGCCCGAATGCAGCTGAGATAGGCTCCTGCGACCCCGAAAGAGACAAGCGGTAGAAAATGGATGTATGGATGGAGATTGAACTTTTTATTTAGTCAGGTTTGGGACAGGTGTGCTGCTGGTGTAGCCACAGTGTGCATGCCTGATGTTGCTCACATGGGCTCCACTCAATGCTCAGGGAGTTTTTGCGTTTGCTCACACACATGAACAATTAGAGGGAACATTGATTGACAGAGTGTGTACCTTCAGCGGTGAATGATGAGCAGAGGCAGACTTAATCCTTAAGTGGTGGAGGTGAAGTGGCATCAGAGTCTCTATCTCTCTTTACTAGCTTCGTCAAAGCATGTTGCTTATGTAGCTTGTTTCAGCAGATTTGAATTGCTGTTTTGGGCAGTAGATGGGATCTTTGATCCAAAGCACAATTTACATTTAACTAAAATGTTCTTTTCTTTGTGCTCGACAAAAGAAAAATAGTGAAAATATCTCCATGTTAGCAAACTCGACTTCTGGCTCCGCCATGATCAGACACGCCCCCCTCCCCTCCCCTCCCTCCCTCTCCTCCCTCTCCTCCCTCCCCACACTCACACTCACACACACCCACACAGAGCGCATGTCTCTCTTCTCCGGCTTGTGACACAAGAAGAATCAGAACGATGACACAGCAGCGCTCCGATAAAACATACTTTATACTACATAAAAAGTAACGTAAAATAACGCAGTAACGCATCATGTAGTAACGGTAACTGAGTTACTGAATATAAAAAATAACGCGTTAGATTATTAGTTACCGTCGAAACTAACGGCGTTACAGTAACGCGTTACTTTGTAACGCGTTAGTCCCAACACTGTATATATATATATATATATATATATAAATGCAAACACACATATACACATACGCATATACATATATATACATACACACATGCACATATATATATATATATATATATATATATATATATATATATATATATATATATATAAATAATGATAAATGGGTTGTACTTGTATAGCGCTTTTCTACCTTCAAGGTACTCAAAGCGCTTTGACACTACTTCCACATTTACCCATTCACACACACATTCACACACTGATGGAGGGAGCTGCCATGCAAGGCGCTAACCAGCACCCATCAGGAGCAAGGGTGAAGTATCTTGCTCAGGACACAACGGACATGACGAGTTTGGTACTAGGTGGGGATTGAACCAAGGACCCTCGGGTCGCGCACGGCCATTCTTCCACTGCGCCACATATATATATATATATATATACATGCACACACATATATATATATATAAATATATATATATATATATATATATATACACACACACATATATAATATATATATGTATTAAATATTGTGGCGGGCACTACGACCGGAATGGGTGTGGTTTTATATGTCTTCTTGGGCACACTGCTAAAGTGCATCTTGTGGTATTATTATTCATTCTCATGTTGGCAGTCTTTTATTAAAGCCCTGAGAGAAACTTGCCACATTGGTGACCCCGACAATGTTTCATGCGGAGGAAGTTGTGTCTTCATCGGCCATGTCGCCCCAAATCCAGCAACCTGCATTCCCTGCAGGGACAAAGCTTCCGGAGTTCTGGCAGAGCGACCCGGTATCATGGTTCCAGCACATCGAGGCACTTTTCCACCTGCGAGGAATCGCCGTAGATGACTCCCGGTATTACATGGTCGTAACAGCCCTCGATCAGGCGACCACTCGCCGAGAAGTGAAGTGAAGTGAAGTGAATTATATTTATATAGCGCTTTTCTCTAGTGACTCAAAGCGCGTTACATAGTGAAACCCAATATCTAAGTTACATTTTTAAACCAGTGTGGGTGGCACTGGGAGCAGGTGGGCAAAGTGTCTTGCCCAAGGACACAACGGCAGTGACTAGGATGGCAGAAGCGGGGATCGATCCTGGAACCCTTAAGTTGCTGGCACGACCACTCTTCCAACCGAGGTATACCGCCCTCTAGCCGGGCTATGCAGCTGTTGCAAACGCCTCCACAGAGCGGCAAGTACACTGCCCTCAAGAATATTCTGCTTCGGAGATTTACTCTAACTGACGTGGAGAGGGCAGATATACTTTTTTCTCTGCCTGGTTTGGGCGATAGCATCGCCGTGGATTTAATGGACAGTGCTGTCGCTGCTGGGCTCCGAGAACGGCAGGTTAATTTTCCCGCATCTTTTCTTGCGGCAGCTACCACCCGCGGTTCGTGCGGTGCTGGCTAACTCCGCTTCTCTGGCCTCCGGCGATTACCGGGGCTTGGCTGAAAAAGCTGACCGGGTGCTTCTGGCTTCCAGACGGTTTGCCGTACAGGGTGTAGAAGTGCCGCCCCCCCGCAGACGATGGAGAATGCGTACCCAGCGGTAGTGGCGGGGGTCGCTACCAGGAAACGGCGCGAGGCAAGCAAGTGCTTTTTCCATCAACGATTTGGCGCCAAAGCTCGACGGTGTGTGCCTCCATGCTCCTTCACGGCCCCGGGAAACTCCAACGCCGGCGTTCAGTAGCGGCTGTGGGCGCCGGCGAAGCAAGCGAGCTGCTCTTCATCGCTGACTCGTCGTCAAGGAGACGTTTCCTGGTGGACTCCGGTTCGCAAGTCAGCCTGTTACCTGCCACGGACGCGGACAAGGCGACAGGTGGCTGCGGGTCGCTGCTGAATGCCGCTAACGGCTCGTCAATCGACACTTTAGGCTCCAGGTTGGTGACTGTGTGCTTCCATGGACGCAAATTCCAGTGGGACTTTGTCATCGCCGCCATCACGGTCCCCATTATTAGCGCGGATTTTCTGTGTGCTAATGTACTGCTTTTTGATGTTGCTAACCGGCAATTGATTGATGCTGTATCTTTTTCAACTTTTACATGTAAGGCGGGAGGACTTGGATCGTTAACACATGCTAATTATTTGGTATCTGGTGACGTTTTCAGCGTTTGCTGGCGGATTTTCCCGCTTTTTCCACCGCGGACACTAAACACGGTGTTGAACATTTCATTCATTTCATCCCGCCGGTTTTTGCGCGTGCGTGCCGTCTTGACGCAGCTAAATCGACTGTTGCTAAAGAAGAGTTCGCTACTATGGAGCGTTTAGGCATCGTTAGGCGTTCTAATAGCCTGTGGGCCTCGCCCTTGCACATGGTGCCTAAGTCAGACGGTTCCTGGCGGCCTTGTGGAGATTTTCGCCACCTTAACAACATCACAACGCACGACCGCTACCCTATTCCGCAAATCCAGGACTTTTCGGCGCCATTTTTTCGAAGGTGGACTTAGTTCGTGGTTTTCACCAGGTCCCGGTGCATGCAGAGGACGTGCCCAAGACTGCAGTAATAACCCAATTTGGGCTTTTTGAGTTCCTGCGTATGCCTTTTGGCCTGAAGGGGGCAGCACAAACCTTTCAGAGATTAATGGACTCAGTGTTGCGCGGCCTCAATTTTGTGTTTGTTTATCTTGACGACATTTTGTTGGCGAGTCCTTCAGCTGAGGAGCACCGGTCACACCTAACACAGGTGTTTACACGTCTTGACGAGCACGGCCTGATCGTCAATCCTTCTAAATGTCAGTTTGGGCTGTCGGAGATCGATTATTTAGGTCACCGTATTTCGTCGCTGGGCGCGATTCCTTTGCCTTCGAAAATGCAAGCGGTGGCAGATTTTCCTCGTCCCTCCACTGTCAAAGCTCTGCAGGAGTTTTTGGGCATGATTAATTTTTATAATCGGTTTCTTCCTCGTGCTGCCCACCGCCTGCAGCCTTTTTATTGTGCCCTGCGGAAAAGAATGGACTCCTCAGCGAGTCCAAGCTTTTTAAAAAGCTAAGTCTGCTCTCGCAGAGGCTGCTTTCCTTGCCCACCCTTTTTACGCGGCGCCTGTAGCTTTGACAACGGATGCGTCCGATGTCGCCGTGGGCGCTGTGGTTGCACAGCGGGTGGTAAATGTGTGGCGGCCCCTTGCGTTCTTCAGTCGTAAACTGCGAGATAACGAGCGGAAGTACAGTGTATTTGACTGAGAGTTGTTGGCACTGTATCTTGCAACACGCCATTTTCCTTTTCTGTTGGAGGGTCGGTCATTCACGGCTTTTGTTGACCACAAACCCCTGACGTTTGTCATGTCAAAGGTCACAGAGCCTTGGTCAGCCCGTCAGCAGCACTTGTCGGCCATCACTGAGTTCACTACGGACATTCAGCATGTGGCCGGTAAGGCCAACCCTGTGGCTGACTGTCTCTCACGTGTACTCGTGTATCCTGTGCAGCTCGGTTTCGATTTTTCGGGAATGGCCGCTGACCAGCCCGACGACCCCGACATCCGCGCACTTAAGACTGAGGGTACGGCGCTCATGCTCGAGGAGGTGGTGGTTCAAGATGGTGGTCCCGCCCTCCTCTGCGATGTTTCCACTGGCCGCCCTCAGCTGGTAGTCCCGGTAGACTGGTACCGCCGGGTTTTTGACGCAATACACTCCTTGTCGCACCCTGGCGTTCGGGCTTCCGTCAAGTTGGTTGGTGCCAAGTTTGTTTGGCCTGGCCTTAGGAAGGATGTTAAGCAGTGGGCAGCCACATGCATGGCTTGTTAGCGTGCCAAGGTCCACTAGCACACTAAGGCGGCCTTCGAGCCATTTCTGATTCCGGTCAGGTGGTTTGACTACGTGCACGTGGACTTAGTTGGCCCCCTCCTTCCGTCGCAGGGTTATACGCACTTGCTCACTATAGTAGATCGTACCACCAGATGGCCAGAAGCGGTTGCTCTTTCCTCCACTGCCGCTGTAGACGTTGCCCGTGCGTTTCTGTCAGCCTGGGTTGCGCGTTTTGGCACACCGTCAGATATCACCTTGGACAGGGTATCCCAGTTTGTGTCGGAGCTTTGGTCAGCGTTGGCGCAGTCCTAGGGTGTGCAGGTGCACCGCACTACAGCCTACCATCCCCAAGCTAACGGCGTATGTGAACGTTTTCACCGGTCGCTTCAGGCGGCTTTGCGTGCGGCGGTCGTTGATAGCATTTGGGTTGACCGTTTACCTTGGGTTATGCTCGGGTTGCGCTCAGCCCCTAAAGAGGATCTCGCAGCAAACCCCGTTAAATTGGTGTTCGGTCAGCTACTTCGCGTTCCGGGGGAACTTTTACCTGAGGGTTGCACCCTGCGACCTTTTCCCTTTTTGTCGAGGGAGTCCTTGGCTCCTGCCCGATCCACCACTGTTTCCCTAAGTCGTTTGTGCCGTCGGAGCTTAAGTCTGCCTGTTTTGTCTTTGTACGTCACGACGCCCACCATTCGCCCCTCCAACCCCCTTACGATGGCTCATTTAGGGTGCAGGAACGCGGTCCTAAAAGCTTTGTGCTGCATATGAGCGGGCGCATGGAATGCGTTTCTCTGGACAGGCTTAAACCGGCGCATTATGTTGCAGGTGAAGAACTACTGCCGGGCCAAGTCCCCCGCCAAGGTCGCCCTCCAAAATCTCTTAGGGTTGAATGTCCTTCGCCTCCACCAGGCCCTGATATCTGTTCTGCCCCACAGGTCACACCTGCTCCTCCGCAAGATGGACATTGTAGCCGTTACGGCAGGCGAGTGAGGCCCCCTGAAAGGTTATCGTTTTCCCCATAACTTGCTGTCTGGGTGTTCGGGGGTTTGGGGGCTGTGTGGTGGGCACTAGGACCATGCTCACACTCAGCAGAATGGATGTGGTTTTATATGTCTTCTTGGGCACACTGTTAAAGTGCATATTGTGGTATTATTATTCATTCTTATGTTGCCAGTTTTATAATAAAGACCTGAGAAAAACAACGCTGTGTTTCTTGCATTTGCCACAATATACATATACTGTATATATTTCAATGTATTATTTATTTTAAAATTGGGACAGCACATATTAATAAATGGGGGGGGGGGGGGGGTCGCAAAATGATGAATTGGATTACCAAGCTTTGGCGGCAAGGAATACTGGTCTGATTGTGGCGTCCTGCTGTCCGGAGGAGGAGTTTGGGGGAATGACGCGTCTTGACGGCGAAACGAAGCCTTTCTGGCTGGCTTCCGTCTTCGCCAGCGCGTCTCCATCTCCTCGTGGTCCGCTGCGAAATAACTGTAAGCTGGCTTCATTCTGTCACGATGGGGGGGGGGGGTCGCAGCTTGCTGCGCGGTTGTTCTTTCAAGATGCAAAGACGGCTCCGGACGAAGGCGTAAAGGTAGGATTGGATTTATTAACATAAATCACTCAACTACCAAAAACACAAACAACACAACAAAAAAAAGGCAAGCGTGCCTAAAACACATGAAACTACTAGTTAGCAGAAGCTATGGCATAGAACATGAACACTTACTTGGTCAGAACGTGACGTAAACAATGAAGCCAGGCCGACTGACTGGCAAAGGCAACTTAAATAATGCCTCTGATTAGTGCTTGGGAAGCAGGTGAGCGGGCGAGCACTAATCAGAGACAGGTGAACACAATAAGTCGCCACGGTGACAAAAGCAAACAAGGAGGCCTAAACGGGAACTAAAGAAGTCCAAAACTAACAGAACATAACTAAACAAAACATGATCCAGACCACGGATCATGACAGAGCCCCCCCCTTAAAGACAGATTCCAGATGTCCATAAAAAAAATTAACAAGAGTCATGGGAGGGCGGGAGGGGGACATGGCGGTGGGTCGCCAGACCACGTGTCCCCGTATCCACCGGGGCAGAGTTAGGTGGCGGCGGCGGGTGGAACGCCGCTGCAGCAGGCGAGGCGGGCGCCCAGGGAATGGCCACATTCGTGGCCGACTGGGAGGTGGGCGCACTTGGTGTGGCGGGCGACCAGGGAGCGGCCATATCCGTGGCCGACGAGGAGGGAGGCGTGTCGTCATCGTGGCAGGTGTGGAAGCTCGGCGTGGTGAGTCAGGCGGCGAAGCTCGGCGTGGCGCGTCAGGCGGTGGGTCTTGGTCTTGGCATGGGTCTTGGTCTCGGTCTTGGTCCTGGCGTGGGTCTTGGTCTAGGTCTAGGCGTGGGTCTTGGTCTTGGCGTGGGTCTTGGCATGGCGGGTCTTGGTCTTGGCATGGCGGGTCTTGGCATGGCGGGTCTTGGTCTTGGTCTTGGCATGGCGAGACTTGGTCTTGGCATGGCGGGACTTGGTCTTGGCATGGCGGGACTTGGTCTTGGCATGGCGGGACTTGGTCTTGGCATGGCGGGACTTGGTCTTGGCATGGCGGGTCTTGGTCTTGGCTTGGCGGGTCTTGGTCTTGGCTTGGCGGGTCTTGGTCTTGGCTTGGCGGGTCTTGGTCTTGGCATGACGGGTCTTGGTCTTGGTTTGAGTCTTGGCGTCGGGGAGCTGCGATTGGCGGCTCTTGGCGTCGTGGAGCTGCGACTGGCGGCACTTGGCGTCGTGGAGCTGCGACTGGCGGCACTTGGCGTCGTGGAGCTGCGACTGGCGGCACTTGGCGTCGTGGAGCTGCGACTGGCGAAACTTGGCGTCGTGGAGCTGGTACCGGAGCTTGGCGTGGTGGGTCTTGGCGTGATGGGTCTTGGCGTGGTGGAGCTGGTGCTAGCCTTTGTGCAGCGACAGATGCTAGCCGTGGAGCAGCTACAGGTGCTAGCTTTGGTGCAGGTGGAGGTGGCCTAGCTGGGGGTTGCGGCTTGGCATGGAGCAGCTGAGCCACCCCACTAGTACAGGAGCGGATACCAGACGCGCTCCTTGCGGTCTGGAACCGTCTTTAGGGGTGGGTGGAGGGAGGACAGGAGGGGGGTAGACGCCTCCCCTTTAAATTGTCCAAAATGTCTTTTAGTATTCCCCACCTGAGTTTGAGTGGGTGGACAAAAAGAAAATGTCCGTGACGTGGGTGGGGCTTGAGTCTTGGAGGGCGAAACAGAATTCAGAAAAAAAAATTCCTGGCCTATGACGTCATCAGCAGGCGGCGGCGTGATGTCAACAGCGCGGGTCTCCAGCTGACTGACAGCCCAATCGATGAACTGCTTGGCGAAATGATGAATTGGATTACCAAGCTTTGGCGGCAAGGAATACTGGTCTGATTGTGGCGTCCTGCTGTCCGGAGGAGGAGTTTGGGGGAATGACGCGTCTTGACGACGAAACGAAGCCTTTCTGGCTGGCTTCCGTCTTCGCCAGCGCGTCTCCATCTCCTCGTGGTCCGCTGCGAAAGAACTGTAAGCTGGCTTCATTCTGTCACGATGGGGGGGGGTCGCAGCTTGCTGCGCGGTTGTTCTTTTAAGATGCAAAGACGGCTCCGGACGAAGGCGTAAAGGTAGGATTGGATTTATTAACATAAATCACTCAACTACCAAAAACACAAACAACACAACAAAAAAAAAGCAAGCGTGCCTAAAACACATGAAACTACTAGTTAGCAGAAGCTATGGCATAGAACATGAACACTTACTTGGTCAGAACGTGACGTAAACAATGAAGCCAGGCCGACTGACTGGCAAAGGCAACTTAAATAATGCCTCTGATTAGTGCTTGGGAAGCAGGTGAGCGGGCGAGCACTAATCAGAGACAGGTGAACACAATAAGTCGCCATGGTGACAAAAGCAAACAAGGAGGCCTAAACGGGAACTAAAGAAGTCCAAAACTAACAGAACATAACTAAACAAAACATGATCCAGACCACGGATCATGACACTTAGTGGCCTTGTGATTAGAGTGTCCGCCCTGAGATCGGTAGGTTGTGAGTTCCAACCCCGGCCGAGTCATACCAAAGACTTTAAAAATGGGACCCACTACCTCTCTGCTTGGCACTGCTGCTGCTCACTGCTCCCCTCACCTCCCAAGGGGTGAACAAGGGGATGGGTCAAATGTCGAGGTTAATTTCACCACACCTAGTGTGTGTGTGACTATACTTTAACTTTAACTTAATTCTGCAATGAATGTTATCTTATTTATTTATCATACTCTGAATGTAGTGTCTGCAAATATCCTACAATAAAAGGATACATACACTTTCTGTTTTATAATACTGAGTGACTCATTTTAATTGCCAGTCATTTTTTAAAGAAACAAATGACAGACTGAATGTGTGTGCTTGTGCATTACGTACCTACCTACCTACCGTAAATTACTTCATTTCGACAAGCTATCACTGATATAGTTATTTCACACTGGGGTCCTGTTAATGATATACATTATCTCAAATAACAAATGGATCAAAAGTATCGATATTTTTATTTGAGAATCGATACTAGAGAATAAAGATCTGGTATCAGCGGTAACGATAGTTCAGTATCGATCCGCACATCACTAGATTATGGGAGTGAACCGTTTTTGTGTGCACACGAGACGGCTGTGGTTGCACATTTTAATCAACTGATCGACCAACTCCTCGTCATCATTCTAACACCCGGGCGAAAGCTACAATATTTTATATGAACACACATGTAAACAGCAGAATGCGGGAGATTTGCAACTTCAGTTGGGATGTCGTAGACTCGGGTAATTTCTGTGAGGCTTCTGCAGAATCCGGAAGAGTTGGCAAGTCTGAGATGCGCCTGAGAAGCAAGTGTTTCCCAGCATGCCTTGCTGTCTTTACAATTACAGCCATACCTCAACTTAAGAGTGCTCCAAATTAAGAGTGTTTTGAGATAAGAACTATCTCTTTGCTAACTCAATCAATCAATGAAGTTTATTTATATAGCTCAGATTCCGCATCAGGGCAAGAAAAAACTCAACTCAATGGGATACAATGAGAAACCTTGGAGGGAACCGCAAATGTGGGCACCCCCTCTCCCCCCTGGGCGAACGGTGCAATGGACGTCAAGTGGATGTAGTTAATAGTGTGAGAGTCCAGTCCATAGTGGTGCCAGCAGGGCATCATCTTGTGGAGACAGGTCAGCAGCGCAGAGACGTCATCATCTGATGCACAGATGAGTGGTCCACCCCGGGTCCCGACTTTGAACAGCTAGCGAATCATCTGTGGTCGCCTAATAAACCACTTTTTTAATGTGTGTTCGTGCATTTTGAATGCGTTGTTTTATACAGACAGGGTTCAATTGTTGAAGTGGTGTCATTTCCAGTCATTTACAGTTAAATTGTTGGTACTTTTGGCGGTAATGTGACATTGTTACAGAGAATAATTAGTGCAACGCACCCGATTAATAAGACTGTGGCCTCTATAAGTATTTGTAGTAGATAACATGTATATGGGGTCCTTTATTTTAAATTGCCTGGTTGATTTTAATTTTTTGTATTGAAATACCAGGAGTTAGACACCTGTATTGTTATCTGTGAAAATAGCACAGTATTTTATGTGCATAGCGAGTAAATGACAACAGTACGCTTGGGCAATTTTGTACACGATTGCAATTTCCAAGATGTTTATATATTCATCATTTAAATAAGCTTTAATAGTGGGAGGCACACCTCAGTTTAATTGTGTTGCAAAGGTTAACACATTCCTGTTCATCTTCTCTATATGCTCTATATATGTGGCATTGGATGTGCCACGTGTGTTTTAGGGAACATAAAAACATGATCATTCAGTAAAATGGTACTTATTATTTTTGGGTGGAGTTCAGGGTAACTGCAGTTATATGAAAAAGTTACAACGTGGAGAATAATGGACAAAATGACAAAGCTGTAGTTTTGTACAAGTCGTATGAAACGCCTCGGCGCATGGCTCCACACCGGAGTGAGTCCATTCATTGTGTGAAGCAGACAGAATTAGGCCAGAGAGAAACCCCAAGGAGTCCGATTAAGAGCTGCAATATTAGCATGTGGCAATGAAACAGCGAGCCTAATAAGTCGTTATCCCACTTAATAAGCATTCTGATGTGTCCCACAGAGCCCAGGGTTGCTGTGGAAAGGGCAAGCTTTTTAAAATCTTTGTAAAGCAAGTCATATTTAAGCATTGTACTGGAAAAACAGAGAAAAAATAAATAGTATAACAAAAAAGTCAATGATGAGAATAAAGTTGGTATTACAATAATTTATTCAGGTATTTTTCAGACTATACGCCGCTGCTTTTTACCTAGGCTTTGAAACCTGCGGCTTATACAAACCCTGTTTCCATATGAGTTAGGAAATTGTGTTAGATGTAAATATAAACGGAATACAATGATTTGCAAATGCTTTTCAACCCATATTCAGTTGAATATGCTACAAAGACAACATATTTGATGTTCAAACTGATAAACATTTTTTTTTTTGCAAATAATCATTAACTTTAGAATTTGATGCCAGCAACACGTGACAAAGAAGTTGGGAAAGGTGGCAATAAATACTGATAAAGTTGAGGAATGCTCATCAAACACTTATTTGGAACCTCCCACAGGTGAGCAAGCAAATTGGGAACAGGTGGGTGCCATGATTGGGTATAAAAGTAGATGCCATGAAATGCTCAGTCATTCACAAACAAGGATGGGGCGAGGGTCACCACTTTGTCAACAAATGCGTGAGCAAATTGTTGAACAGTTGAAGAAAAACCTTTCTCAACCAGCTATTGCAAGGAATTTAGGGATTTCACCATCTACGGTCCGTAATATCATCAAAAGGTTCCGAGAATCTGGAGAAATCACTGCCCGTAAGCAGCTAAGCCCGTGACCTTCGATCCCTCAGGCTGTACTGCATCAACAAGCGACATCAGTGTGTAAAGGATATCACCACATGGGCTCAGGAACACTTCAGAGACCCACTGTCAGTAACTACAGTTGGTCGCTACATCTGTAAGTGCAAGTTAAAACTCTCCTATGCAAGGCGAAAACCGTTTATCAACAACACCCAGAAACGCCGTCGGCTTTGCTGGCCCTGAGCTCATCTAAGATGGACTGATACAAAGTGGAAAAGTGTTCTGTGGTCTGACGAGTCCACATTTCAAATAGTTTTTGGAAACTGTGGACGTCGTGTCCTCCGGACCAAAGAGGAAAAGAACCATCCGGATTGTTATAGGCGCAAAGTTGAAAAGCCAGCATCTGTGATGGTATGGGGGTGTAATAGTGCCCAAGACATGGGTAACTTACACATCTATGAAGGCGCCATTAATGCTGAAAGGTACATACAGGTTTTGGAGCAACATATGTTGCCATCCAAGCAACGTTACCATGGACGCCCCTGCTTATTTCAGCAAGACAATGCCAAGCCACGTGTTACATCAACGTGGCTTTATAATAAAAGAGTGCGGGTACTAGACTGGCCTGCCTGTAGCCCAGACCTGTCTCCCATTGAAAATGTGTGGTGCATTATGAAGCCTAAAATACCACAACGCAGACCTCCGGACTGTTGAACAACTTAAGCTGTACATCAAGCAAGAATGAGAAAGAATTCCACCTGAGAAGCTTAAAAAATGTGTCTCCTCAGTTCCCAAACGTTTACTGAGTGTTGTTAAAAGGAAAGGCCATGTAACACAGTGGTGAACATGCCCTTTCCCAACTACTTTGGCACGTGTTGCAGCCATGAAATTCTAAGTTAATTATTATTTGCAAAAAAAAAAAAAAAAATTTTATGAGTTTGAACATCAAATATTTTGTCTTTGTAGTGCATTCAATTGAATATGGGTTGAAAAGGATTTGCAAATAATTGTATTCCGTTTATATTTACATCTAACACAATTTCCCAACTCATATGGAAACAGGGTTTGTAAAACAGTGTGGCAAATTAATGGATTTAATGTTTTGTGTTCAACAAATAGATTTCATAAAACACAGAGAGACACCGAAAAGGTGTGTTATTGTTTGTGCTATAACGCCATTTTTTGGATGAGTTTGCTCACTGCAGGTGCTTTGGGTTGAACGTCTACAGTATTTCCTTCTGTTTAGTGCCTTGCACCAAAGTAGAGGTGCTGTTCAGTCTTCTAGCCGACTTTCGCATTTCTACCCATATGGTTTCTTCATTCATCACTCCAAGCAACATTTATAAGTTTTACAATATAAGTAAAATAATTCGTACTTACTAAACTGTCACATGTTTGATAGTTGTGTTTTCATGCATATTTGTACTTGCTCCTGTAATGTAATCAAGCTAGCATCGTTAGCTTTAGCGAATATGCTAACACATTTACAAGTGCACATTTACAAGCTTTTCAGGTGGAATTCTTTCCCATTCTTGCTTAATGTACAGCTTAAGTTGTTCAACAGTCCGGGGGTCTCCGTTGAGGTATTTTACGCTCCATATTGCACCACACATTTTCAATGAGACACAGGTCTGGACTACAGGCTGGCCAGTCTAGTACCCGCACTCTTTTACTATGAAGCCACACTGTTGTAACACGTGCAGAATGTGGCTTGGCATTGTCTTGCTGAAATAAGCAGGGGCGTCCATGATAACGTTGCTTGGACGGCAACATATGTTGCTCCAAAACCAGTATTTATCTTTCAGCATTAATGGTGCCTTCACAGATGTGTAAGTTACCCATGCCCCCATACGATCACAGATGTTGGCTTTTGAACTTTGCGCCTATAACAATCAGGATGGTTCTTTTCCTCTTTGTTCCGGAGGACACAACGTCCACAGTTTTCAAAAACAATTTGAAATGTGGACTCGTCAGACGACAGAACACTTTTCCACTTTGCATCAGTCCATCTTAGATGAGCTCGGGCCCAGCAAAGCCTGCGGTGTTTCTGGGTGTTGTTGATAAATGGCTTTGGATTTGCATAGTAGAGTTTTAACTTGCACTAACAGATGTAGCGACCAACTGTAGTTACTGACAGTGGTTTTTTGAACTGTTCCTGAGCCAATGTGGCGATATCCTTTACTCACTGATGTCGCTTTTTGATGCAGGACCGCCTGAGAGATCGAAGGTCCGTAATATCATTGCTTACGTGCAGTAATCGGAACCTTTTGATAATATTACAAACGTAGATGGTGAAATCCCTAAATTTCTTGCAATAGCTCATTGAGAAATGTTGGAGAATTTGCTCATGCATTTGTTCACAAAGTGGTGACCCACGCCCCATCCTTGTTTGTGAATGACTGAGCATTTAATGTATGCTGCTTTTATACCCAATCATGGCACCCACCTGTTCCCAATTAGCCTGCTCACCTGTGGGATGTTCCAAATAAGTGTTTGATGGACATTCCTCAACTTTCTCAGTCTCTTTTGTCACTTGTGCCAGCTTTTTTTAAATATGTTGCAGGCATCAATTTCCAGATGAACTAATATTTTCAAAAAATAACAACGTTTTCCAGTTCAAACGTAAAATATATTGTCTTTGCAGTCTATTCAATTGAATGTAGGTTGAAAAGAATTTACAAATCATTGTATTCTGTTTTTTTTTTTTTACAATTTACACAATGTGCCAACTTCACTGGTTTTGGGTTTTGTATGTAAATAAATATTTTCGTGTAAATAATTCATTTCACAACGTATATATATGCGGCTTATAGTCCAGTGCGGCTAATGTATAGAAAATATTTTTTTCTTCTTCTAAAATTTAGTGGGTGCAGCTTATATAGCGGTGTGCTTTATAGTCCGGAAATGCGGTAGGTAATTTTATTTATTATACCTTTTATTTTCTTAGCCAACTTTATTCACATGCTATATTTTTTCAAATAGTTATTCAAACATTATTCTTGTAACTTTGCAGCTTGTTCTTGTAATATGAGTTTTTTTCTTTCTTTAAAAAATATATCGTTAAAATACGCAATTCAGTCATCTTCCTGGTTTTCACTCATTCCTGTAACTCCAACCTATTACCCTCTCTGAAAAAGTAAGTTGTAATACTCCATAAGTCCCATGGTCCACAGGAAGTTGCATCATTCACTCATTTATTTTATAGTTTATTCGAAGACATTTAAACTATGACAAGAGGGGGTTAAAATCTCAACAAAATCCTGTTACCTGAATTATTTCTTGATTTTATTTATTTAAGAGTAAAACGTTTTATTGAATCAGTGTTAACGTCTTATTAGCATATATGCCAAGTGGCTATATTTCATGCACAAGTATTTGCTAATTCTATGCTAAAAACTCACTCCTATTACTTTCAGTCCTGTTACTCAAATGTCTTCGGTTTAAGAAACCTTTACAAAAATGAAATAAAGTAACCTGGAATGGTCACATTCTGAGTATGATCAGATTTACAGTTGAAAAAAGACATAAAAGACAGAAAATTATGTTTATTTGGAAAGTTACACCAAAACTAATGGCACCCATTAAATATATATATATATATATATATATATATATATATATATTCCCCCATGAAAAAGTATATTTACTATCAGAACTTTATCCTTTTTGCACCATACAACAACTTAACTTCTAATGTTTTTCTTCACAATATTGCTGATTCACTTTTTCTAATCCTCCTATTAGTAACGAAAGGAAAACATGTCAGAGAGTTCCTGTAAGCCATTGCCAATTACTTACTTAAAGATGAGGTCACGATGCCAATTGTTGTAACTCTGACTGAATGTTGCAAGCTGCCATTAAATGCTTCATGTGTCTTTTGGCAGCTTCACAAGTGCTGATGGGGGGGCAGGGGGGGAGAAGTTAAGACTGTGTTACATGAAAACTGCTGCAGCATATCCAAATGGGGATGACTGGCATCTTTGAAGAACTTCGCATACCTCATACATACACACACACACACATATATATATATATATATATATATGTATATATATATATATATATATGAGTTGGGAAATTGTGTTAGATGTAAATATAAACGGAATACAATGATTTGCAAATCATTTTTAACCCATATTCAGACAAAGACAACATATTTGATGTTCAAACTGATAAACATTTTTTTTTTTTGCAAATAATCATTAACTTTAGAATTTGATGCCAGCAACACGTGACAAAGAAGTTGGGAAAGGTGGCAATAAATACTGATAAAGTTGAGGAATGCTCATCAAACACTTATTTGGAACATCCCACAGGTGTGCAGGCTAATTGGGAACAGGTGGGTGCTATGATTGGGTATAAAAACAGCTTCCCAAAAAATGCTCAGTCTTTCATAAGAAAGGATGGGGCGAGGTACACCCCTTTGTCCACAACTGCGTGAGCAAATAGTCAAACAGTTTAAGAACAACGTTTCTCAAAGTGCAATTGCAAGAAATTTAGGGGTTTCAACATCTACGGTCCATAATATCATCAAAAGGTTCAGAGAATCTGGAGAAATCACTCCACGTAAGCGGCATGGCCGGAAACCAACACTGAATGACCGTGACCTTCGATCACACAGACGGCACTGTATCAAAAACCGACATCAATCTCTAAAGGATATCACCACATGGGCTCAGGAACACTTCAGAAAACTACTGTCACTAAATACAGTTCGTCGCTACATCTGTAAGTGCAAGTTAAAGCTCTACTATGCAAAGCGAAAGCCATTTATCAACAACATACAGAAACGCCGCCGGCTTCTCTGGGCCCGAGATCATCTAAAATGGACTCATGCAAAGTGGAAAAGTGTTCTGTGGTCTGACGAGTCCACATTTCAAATTGTTTTTGGAAATATTCAACATCGTGTCATCCGGACCAAAGGGGAAGGGAACCATCCAGACTGTTATTGACGCAAAGTTCAAAAGCCAGCATCTGTGATGTTATGGGGGTGCATTAGTGCCCAAGGCATGGGTAACTTACACATCTGTGAAGGCACCATTAATGCTGAAAGGTACATACAGGTTTTGGAACAACATATGCTGCCATCTAAGCGCCGTCTTTATCATGGATGCCCCTGCTTATTTCAGCAAGTCAATGCCAAGCCACATTCAGCACGTGTTACAACAGCGTGGCTTCGTAAAAAAAGAGTGTGGGTACTTTCCTGGCCCGCCTGTAGTCCAGACCTGTCTCCCATCGAAAATATGTGGCGCATTATGAAGCGTAAAATACGACAGCGGAGACCCCGGACTGTTGAACGACTGAAGCTCTACATAAAACAAGAATGGGAAAGAATTCCACTTTCAAAGCTTCAACAATTAGTTTCCTCAGTTCCCAATCGTTTATTGAGTGTTGTTAAAAGAAAAGGTAATGTAACACAGTGGTGAACATGCCCTTTCCCACTTACTTTGGCACATGTTGCAGCCATGAAATTCTAAGTTAATTATTATTTGCAAAAAATAAATAAAGTTTATGAGTTTGAACATCAATTATCTTGTCTTTGTAGTGCATTCAATTGAATATGGGTTAAAAATGATTTGCAAATCATTGTATTCCGTTTATATTTACATCTAACACAATTTCCCAACTCATATGGAAACGGGGTTTGTACTTCGCATAACTCATACACACACACACACACACACACACACACACACACACACACATATATATATATATATATATATATATATATATATATATAAATATACATGTATATAATTTTTTGTGAATTCTCACTGGGTTGTTTTTTTCGACAGCTCTAAACAAATATGCATTTTCTTGCGACTAGATCATTCCAGGCGCACCATCACACCTGCGCCTCCCACAGCGCAACTTCAGTGCGCTGAAAAAAAGTTCTGCTGTCTAGACCGCGCTTCAATAAAGCCTAGAAAAGGTGGTTCATTTTATATTTGTCTGCTGCATTTCAGCAACATGATAAAACACCAAAGTTTGGACCATATGATACCAGAAACGTGGAGGGAAATTAGATAGATAGATAGTACTTTATTGATTCCTACAGGAGAGTTCCCTCAGGAAAATTTAAATTCCAGCAGCAGTGTACAAAATTGAGATCGAATTTAAAAAGTAAAATGTAAAAAGTAAATAATGGGGGTATAAATGGAAACAAAATTTTAAAATATTACAATAGAATAAAAATAAAAAGCAACAATGAGAATAAAAATATAACAGTAAAATAAGAATATAACAAGAGAAACTAGACAGTAGTGACCATGTTATGAAAAAGTATTGCACTGTTATTGTTTTGCATCCCCTGTCATCCGAGTAAATGATAAATAAACGATAAATGGGTTGTACTTGTATAGCGCTTTTCTACCTTCAAGGTACTCAAAGCGCTTTGACACTACTTCCACATTTACCCATTCACACACACATTCACACACTGATGGAGGGAGCTGCCATGCAAGGCGCTAACCAGCACCCATCAGGAGCAAGGGTGAAGTGTCTTGCTCAGGACACAACGGACATGACGAGGTTGGTACTAGGTGGGGATTGAACCAGGGACCCTCGGGTCGCGCACGGCCATTCTTCCACTGCGCCACGCCGTCCCTAAGTACCCCCCCTTTCCCTCTCAGAGAGGAGTTGTACAGTCTAATGGCGTGTGGGACAAAGGAGTTTTTGAGTCTATTAGTCCTGCACTTGTGATGAAGCAGTCTAGCACTGAACAGGCTCCTCTGGCTACTGACAACGGTATGCAGAGGGTGACTGGCATCATCCAGGATTCTCACTAGTTTTTCCACAGTCCTGTTCTCTGCCACCGTCACCAGTGAGTCCAATTTTATTCCGATCGTAGAACTGGCCCGCCTGATCAGTTTCTCCAGTCTGGAGCTGTCCTTCTTAGATATACTGCCCCCCCAGCACACTACGATGTAGTATAGAACACTGGCAACCACAGACTGGTAGTACATCTACAAGTGTCTCCATGGTGACAGCCACTATACACCCCAAATCCTCATTTAAATAGGGTGATCTGCACCCTTTTACACTTATGTCATGACCTGTCTAGTCAGGTCTGACATATTTTGTGTGTTTTCTTATTTTCTGTATTCACCAGTTTTATTATTTATGTTCACTTCCTGTTCGGTTCCACTGCTCTGGCCTTATCGCTGTTTCCCCTCACCTGTCCCTGATTGGCAACCTGAGCGTACCTGTTCATGGTTGCCAATCAGGCATCTTTAAATGCCAGCCTGCCCTGCAGTCAATGGGAGGATTGCAAGAGTTACATGCTCTATGTTGGCAATGTCCTTGTTTGGCAATGCTTTGTATTTGTTACTAGCATTCAAAAAAGTGGTTATTCCCCCCTTGCTAAAAAGACCTAACCTCCATCCTGACCTCATGGTAAACTACTGGCCGGTGTCGCACAAACAAATCAACAAGTGTAACATTTAAGTCAAACAATGGATGTCCACTAACTTTTTGCATCTTAACGTGAAGAAAACGGAAATCTCGCTATTATCTTCGACCCAACTCTCTCACTTGAGTCACACATTAAGAGTGTTACTAAAACGGCCTTCTTTTATCTGCGTAACATCGCACAAATTTGACCCATTTTGTCCACCACCGGCGTTGAGATCGTTATTCATGCGTTCGTTACATCTCGTCTCGATTACTGTAACGTATTATTTTCGGGCCTCTCTATGTCTAGCATTAAAATATTACAGTTTGTACAAAATGCGGCTGCAAGACTTTTGACAAGGACAAGAAAGTTTGATCATCCATCCATCTATCCATCTTCTTCCGCTTATCCGAGGTCGGGTCGCGGGGGCAGCAGCCTAAGCAGGGAAGCCCAGACTTCCCTCTCCCCAGCCACTTCGTCCAGCTCCTCCCGGGGGATCCCGAGGCGTTCCCAGGCCAGCCGGGAGACATAGTCTTCCCAACGTGTCCTGGGTCTTCCTCGTGGCCTCCTACCGGTCGGACATGCCCTAAACACCTCCTTAGGGAGGCGCTCGGGTGGCATCCTGACCAGATGCCCGAACCACCTCATCTGGCTCCTCTCGATGCGGAGGAGCAGCGGCTTTACTTTGAGCTCCCCCCGGATGACAGAGCTTCTCACCCTATCTCTAAGGGAGAGCCCCGCCACCCGGCGGAGGAAACTCATTTCGGCCGCTTGTACCCGTGATCTTGTCCTTTCGGTCATAACCCAAAGCTCATGACCATAGGTGAGGATGGGAACGTAGATCGACCGGTAAATTGAGAGCTTTGCCTTCCGGCTCAGCTCCTTCTTCACCACAACGGATCGATACAGCGTCCGCATTACTGAAGACGCCGCACCGATCCGCCTGTCGATCTCACGATCCACTCTTCCCTCACTCGTGAACAAGACTCCGAGGTACTTGAACTCCTCCACTTGGGGCAAGATCTCCTCCCCAACCCGGAGATGGCACTCCACCCTTTTCCGGGCGAGAACCATGGACTCGGATTTGGAGGTGCTGATTCTCATCCCAGTCGCTTCACACTCAGCTGCGAACCGATCCAGTGAGAGCTGAAGATCCTGGCCAGATGAAGCCATCAGGACCAAATCATCTGCAAAAAGCAGAGACCTAATCCTGCAGCCACCAAACCGGATCCCCTCAACGCCTTGACTGCGCCTAGAAATTCTGTCCATAAAAGTTATGAACAGTTTGATCATATTACGTCTATACTGGCTCACCTGCACTGGCTTCCTGTGCACTTAAGATGCGACTTCAAGGTTTTACTACTTACGTATAAAATACTAAATAGTCTTGCTCCATCCTATCTTGCTGATTGTATTGTACCATATGTCCCGGCCAGAAATCTAAATAGACCCATTTTTTTAGACCAGTTGATCTGCCGCCTCTCTTTCCTGCTCTGGCCCGCTCTCCTGCGTGGAGAGGTTATCAGGTGGCCATGGACCAGTCTACACGGAGGATGTGCTGGCTGTTCCAAGTTGGTACCCAGGATGTGTCCTGGGCATGATGTTAAAGTGCATCTGGCAGTGGAGGCTCCTCTATGGGGTCTTGGGGCACTACGAGGTTAACCCCTTTACTACTGTTTACCCAGGTGGCCCTTGGCAAAGGCCGAGTACCTGACTGCTCCCTAGCCAGGGATACGGTGAAGACCTCAACGGCGGAGCAGGCGGAAGACGGTAGATGTAAGAACTACCACAACGGCTGCGATGGCAGAAGAAGGCACCCCCACATCCATGTCGGCCCAGTTATGGGGAAATAACGACCCAAGACCTCAACGGTGGAACAGGCAGAGGATGATTGCTAACCCTATGGAGCGTCACAACGACTGGGATGGTGGATGAAGGCTGCAGCAGGAAAGGGTCCCCAGTCGTCTTGGACTCCATGCCACTGGTCCCTGACCCGGATCTGTCAAGGAACGTGTGGTGACTATCTGTGCACCAGTGTCCCCACGTTAAACGGCACGCACAGGCATCTTCCATAAAGGGATACCCCCCTACCAGGAGGATCGCCATACTCGCTTCGAGTGACCGCCGATGATGATGACCCAGGATGGACCTCTCCTCTTTGCATCAGTCGGAGACGTCTCTGCGCTGCTGACTTGTCTCCATTCAAGGGGATCCACTGCTCGCCTCATTATGAACTACACGCTCACGTTATTAACTGTATCCACTCGGCATCCGTTACACCGGTCACCCAGGAGGCCGGTCCCTTCCAAGATTTCTCGTTGTTCCCATTGAGCTGAGTTTTTTCTTGCCCTGATGTGTGATCTGACCCGTCGTTGTAGCTTGTGCAGCCCTTTGAGACATTTGTAAGGGCTATATAAATAAACGCTGATTGATTGATTTAGCATTTGAACTTTTTTGCTTGGTAGCACAACAATTGTATCGCATTAAATGAAAAGAAGCTGTGAATAAAGCTCATGCATATCCGATGTGCTGGTAGTTGTCCCTACCTGAATTTGTGTTAATTAGTGGCAAATTGACTGACAGCCGTTGCATCACAATGAACTGATCTCAAGGGCACATTTGCATGAGAAGATGATTTCGTTTTTAAAAGACTGGCAACGATATTGAGCTGGGAAAAAGCCTGTGATTAAAAGTGCATTTGGCAGCAATGATCAACTGTAAATGTGTTTGAGAGGAGGGGGCCATGTTGCTGCTTTTTGGAGTCAAGCTCCCGCATTACACCTGCAATACCGGTGTCAAGATAGTTGCAGCATCTTGACTCCAAGAACACTCGGATACACAGAACAGGCTTGGGAACATTTTGACCATGAAGGGATACATGTCCTCTGGCACGCTGATGTGAGTTGAAGGAAGGGAAGCTCCCACTCATTGCAGCAAAGATTCATGTGAAGTATGATTATGTTACTGACGCCAGAACATTTCCACCGACGGCTGCTAGGCAGTTCACTTTTTATGCATTTTTTTTTTTTAATAAATTGTTTATTTTTCCAATTATAAGGAAAAACATTATGACCAACATTCCAGAAAAATATAATACAGGTAAAAGCCAGTAAATTAGAATATTTTGAAAAACTTGATTTATTTCAGTAATTGCATTCAAAAGGTGTAACTTGTACAGGGGAGTTGGCGGGCCAATTTAGAACAGAAATACCATGGTCCGTAAACCAGGCACGGGTAGATTTTGCGCTGTGTGCAGGCGCCAAGTCCTGTTGGAACTTGAAATCTCCATCTCCATAGAGCAGGTCAGCAGCAGGAAGCATGAAGTGCTCTAAAACTTGCTGGTAGACGGCTGCGTTGACCCTGGATCTCAGGAAACAGAGTGGACCGACACCAGCAGATGACATGGCACCCCAAACCATCACTGATGGTGGAAACTTTACACTAGACTTCAGGCAACGTGGATCCTGTGCCTCTCCTGTCTTCCTCCAGACTCTGGGACCTCGATTTCCAAAAGAAATGCAAAATTTGCTTTCGTCAGAAAACATGACTTTGGACCACTCAGCAGCAGTCCAGCTGGTGTCGGTCCACTCTGTTTCCTGAGATCCAGGGTCAACGCAGCCGTCTACCAGCAAGTTTTAGAGCACTTCATGCTTCCTGCTGCTGACCTGCTCTATGGAGATGGAGATTTCAAGTTCCAACAGGACTTGGCGCCTGCACACAGCGCAAAATCTACCCGTGCCTGGTTTACGGACCATGGTATTTCTGTTCTAAATTGGCCCGCCAACTCCCCTGACCTTAGCCCCATAGAAAATCTGTGGGGTATTGTGAAAAGGGAGATGCAGAATGCCAGACCCAAAAACGCAGAAGAGTTGAAGGCCACTATCAGAGCAACCTGGGCTCTCATAACACCTGAGCAGTGCCAGAAACTCATCGACTCCATGCCACGCCGCATTAACGCAGTAATTGAGGCAAAAGGAGCTCCAACCAAGTATTGAGTATTGTACATGCTCATATTTTTCATTTTCATACTTTTCAGTTGGCCAACATTTCTAAAAATCCCTTTTTTGTATTAGCCTTACACAATATTCTAATTTTGTGACACACGGAATTTTGGATTTTCATTTGTTGCCACTTCAAATCATCAAAATTAAATGAAATAAACATTTGAATGCATCAGTCTGTGTGCAATGAATAAATATAATGTACAAGTTACACCTTTTGAATGCAATTACTGAAATAAATCAAGTTTTTCAAAATATTCTAATTTACTGGCTTTTACCTGTATGTATAATATGTATAATCAGTGTCAGAGCTTAGTTCGCATTGCCGGCAGTAAGTCGGACCCGTTTCCAGTGAGGGTTGGACTCCGCCAAGGCTGCCCTTTGTCACCGATTCTGTTCATAACCTTTATGGACAGAATTTCTAGGCGCAGTCAGGACTTTGAGGGGATCTGGTTTGGTGGCTGCAGGATTAGGTCTCTGCTATTTGCAGATGATATGGTCCTGATGGCTTCATCTGGCCAAGATCTTCAGCTCTCACTGGATCGGTTCGCAGCCGAGTGTGAAGCAACTGGGATGGGAATCAGCCCCTCCAAGTCCGAGTCCATGGTTCTCGCCCGGAAAAGGGTGGAGTGCCATCTCCGGGTTGGGGAGGAGATCTTTCCCCAAGTGGAGGAGTTCAAGTACCTCGGAGTCTTGTTCACGAGTGAGGGGAGAGTGGATCGTGAGATCGACAGGCGGATCGGTGCGGCGTCTTCAGTAATGCGGACGCTGTATCGATCCGTTGTGGTGAAGAAGGAGCTGAGCCGGAAGGCAAAGCTCTTAATTTACCGGTCGATCTACGTTCCCATCCTCACCTATGGTCATGAGCTTTGGGTCATGACGGAAAGGACAAGATCACAGGTACAAGCGACCGAAATGAGTTTCCTCCGCCGGGTGCCGGGTCTCTCCCTTAGAGATAAAGTAAAGCCGCTGCTCCTCCACATCGAGAGGAGCCAGATGAGGTGGTTCGGGCATCTGGTCAGGATGCCACCCGAACGCCTCCCTCGGGAGGGGTTTCTTGCACGTCCGACCGTTAGGAGGCCACGGGGAAGACCCAGGACACGTTGGGAAGACTATCTCTCCCGGCTGATCTGGGAACGCCTCGGGATCCCTCAGGAAGAGCTGGACGAAGTGGCTGGGGAGAGGGAAGTCTGGGCTTCCCTGCTTAGGCTGCTGCCCCCGCGACCCGACCTCAATTAAGCGGAAGAAGATGGATGGATGGATGGATGGATGGACTAGCCCTGTTGATATTTCAATCTGGACCACAAATTAGCACCGACACTTAAAGAGGCTTAAGGCATTATTTGTACTTTATTCTTCAACAATAACAAGCTCACACGTTGGTTGTCCCTTGTTTCTCAGAATCACAATTTTCATTTGCTGTTAAAAATTCTAGGATTTCGTTCAATCGATAAATGATAAATGGGTTGTACTTGTATAGCGCTTTTCTACCTTCAAGGTACTCAAAGCGCTTTGACACTACTTCCACATTTACCCATTCACACACACATTCACACACTGATGGAGGGAGCTGCCATGCAAGGCGCTACCAGCACCCATCAGGAGCAAGGGTGAAGTGTCTTGCTCAGGACACAACGGACATGACGAGGTTGGTACTAGGTGGGGATTGAACCAGGGACCCTCGGGTCGCGCACGGCCACTCTTCCACGGCGCCACGCCGATGGGAAAAAAAACACTACAGTGGCGTTTTACATTTACATTTTTTATGCGCTTAGTTTGTGTCAAAACGTGGGGGGTTGGGGGTTTTCGCAGCTTACTGCGAGCTTTGTTCTCCTAGGACGCAAACGGACTATTCCGGACAGGACTTGAAGGTAGGACATACTTGCCAACCTTGAGACCTCCGATTTCGGGAGGTGGGGGGTGGGGGGCGTGGTTAAGATATATATATACACATATATATATATAAGAAATACTTGACTTTCAGTGAATTCTAGCTATATATATATTTTTTTATAATTATATATATATATATAAATAAATAAAAGAAATACTTGAATTTCAGTGTTCATTTATTTACACATATACACACACATAACACTCCTCTACTCATTGTTGAGTTAAGGGTTGAATTGGCCATCCTTGTTCTATTCTCTGTCACTATTTCAGAACACACACATTATACAAATATACATTATAAAATCAATAAGAAAACGGGAGCTCTAATTTGGGAGTCTGAATTAGGATCAGAAGTTCCTATATAAACATTGCGTACTCACGTTGCCATTTTGTATTGATTACTGCATCTGTGCACTGGATTCATTCACAAATACAAACTACAACTCACAAACACTTTAGAGTTAGGCTCCACCATCAGAATGTGTACTTAAACTTATAAAGATCGCATGGATATTATTCAGTGAGTTGATTCACCAAAACTAACCTGTTATACAGGAGGAAAAAGTACACAGGACGTTTCAATTGTTCACAGACTGGTCGCTCTCATCAGAATGACAAGACACTTCCGATCTGCAGGTGATAGCATTCAATTGGGAAGAAACGCCCTACTGCCCCCTACTGACCAATGTGAATACTGATAAATGGCTCCAAAAACGAATTCAAACCACAAAATAAAATAAATAAATCAACACAAAAATGTGACACATTATGGGTGGGTCACATATGCATGTACAGTAGATGGCAGTATTGTCCTGTTTAAAAGTGTTACAACATTGCTGTTTACGGCAGACGAACTGCTTTACGGTAGACGAAAACTTGACTGCTGTTGTTGTGTGTTGTTACCGCGCTTGGAGGACGTTAATGAAACTGCCTAACAATAAACCCACATAAGAAACCAAGAACTCGCCCACGATCATTCTACAGTTATAATGGGGTGGCATGGCGTAGTGGGTAGAGCAACCGTGCCAGAAACCTGAGGGTTGCAGGTTCGCTCCCCGCCTCTTACCATCCAAAAATCGCTGCCGTTGTGTCCTTGGGCGGGACACTTCACCCTTTGCTCACACCGGTGAACTGAATGATGAATGATAGGTGGTGGTCGGAGGGGCCGTTGGCGCAAATTGCAGCCACGCTTCTGTCAGTCTACCCCAGGGCAGCTGTGGCTATGAAAGTAGCTTACCACCACCAAGTGTGAATGAATGATGGGTTCCACATGTAAAGCGACTTTGGGTACTTAGAAAAGCGCTATATAAATCCCAGTTATTATTATTATTATAATGTCATTGGGCAGGCATGCTGTTTATATTGTGGGAAAGCAGACGTGAGAACAGGCTGTCAACACGTCACTCAGGTTCGCATGGAGCTGGAGGGGGCGTGACCTCCAGCTCTGCCTGAATTTCGGGAGATTTTCGGGAGAAAATTTGTCCCGGGAGGTTTTCGGGAGAGGATTTCGGGAGTCTCCCGGAAAATCCGGTAGGGTTGGCAAGTATGAGGTAGGAACATGATTTAATCTTGACTCTCAAATAGGTACAAACAAAAAGGTGCACAAGGCGAAGGCACAACTTAGCGCAGGAAAAACAAAAGCTAACACTCAGCATAAACTATGGACAGGGCAAAAACTCACCAACTGTGGCATGAACAAACAAAACTTACTTGGCAAGGCATGAAGCAAACACTTAGCATAAACTTGAAATCAGACATGAAAACGAGCAGCATGAACTAAGCGTGAAACAAGCAATGACGCCAGCCGACTGAAAGGCAAAGACAGGCTTAAATACTGGTCTCTTGATTTAGAGCGGGTGCGTGTCCCGAACACCAGAGGCAGGTGAAACTAATCAGTCGCCATGGAAACTAAAACAAGGATGTACAAAAACAGGAACTATTGAGTCTTAAAACTAACAGAAAATAACAAAACATAATCCAGACCACAGATCATGACAGATTGCCCTAGTTTGTTTTGTATACTATCTCAGTTCTGAGCGGTGTGGCTCAGATGGTACTACGGCTGGCTGGAAACTTGAGGCTTCCTGGTTTGAATTCTGCTTACGCCATCCTAGTTACTGCCACTGTGTCCTTACTTCACCCACCTTGCTCCCAGTGCCATCCCCAATTGGTGTAATTATAGCTGAATGTGGATGTTTTTCTCAGTGTAAAGCGCTTTGAGTCACAAGAGAAAAGCGTTATATAAATATAATTCACAACTTACAGTTATCGCAACAGTCAGACATTGCGCGTAAAACACTTTATAGGTTGATTGGCAACACTAAAAATTGGCCCTAGTGTGTGAATGTGAGTGTGAAAGTTGTCTGTCTATCTGTGTTGGCCCTGCGATGAGGTGGCGACTTGTCCAGGGTGTACCCCGCCTTCCGCCCGATTGTAGCTGAGATAGGCTCCAGCCCCCCCCCGCGACCCCAAAAGGGAATAAGCGGTAGAAAATGGATGGATGGATAGTTTTGAAGAACGCTAAGCATGTACTTGTATGACCCAATCCAAACAACCTTCCCTCATCATGGCGCAAAGAAAGTCCAACCAACACACATGGCCACACATAACACCCTGCTCACTGATTTTTGTGGATATTACAAAAAACAGCCATTTAATTACCCCCATTTAAATCTATTACAATGCATGATGGGGAAAATGCAAAACACTCTCTCCATACTTGTTACCATGTTCAGCGCATTTTAGCTGCTTGATATTTATTTTCTTTTTTCTTTTATTAATCAGTCCAACAAAATAATACACAATAATACCATACTAATACAATTCCAATCCAGAGCAATTAAAACACTTTTACTTTTGTTCGCATATCATTTTGTGTACTCAGTCTGCAAAATAAGTCACCATGGTGCTAAAGAAAGTTGTGATAGTTGATAAAGAAGGTGAGAAACACTTTTGAATTCAAGAAATAAACTTTTGGAAAATATGAAGGTGGTGTTCGCACGTCTTCAAAAAAGGCAAAGTGATTATAAATGTTGGGGTGCAACGATTAATCGATTAATTCCATTAAAAAATAAAGCTTGCGACTGTTATTAATCGTTTAATGAGTGTAACTAAAACAGAATTATAAAACCCTGATCGCATGGACTGCCCGGAACTTCAAATCGGTGGACATAGTTTCCGCACGGACACTGCAATTTGGAGCCCTTGAGAACGGTGGTGTGTGGTTGCTGTGATCTGTGTGGCAGCGAACAGTTTTTGTATTTTTACTTATTGCACACATCTTAAAAGTGCAATTTCAACGTTGATGACGTGCATTTATTCGGAAAAAAAAGAATGACCGTTATGGCAAGCAGAAAAATGGTTATTTCAACTATTTTCCCTAAAATGCGCATTGAGTGTATCAAGTGTGTTTTATCCAATTAATCGAACAAACTAATCGCTAGATAACTCGATTACTACAAACCCTGTTTCCATATGAGTTGGGAAATTGTGTTAGATGTAAATATAAACGGAATACAGTGATTTGCAAATCCTTTTCAACCCATCTTCAATTGAATGCACTACAAAGACAAGATATTTGATGTTCAAACTCGTAAACTTTTTTTTTTTTTGCAAATAATAATTAACTTAGAATTTCATGGCTGCAACACGTGCCAAAGTAGTTGGGAAAGGGCATGTTCACCACTGTGTTACATGGCCTTTCCTTTTAACAACACTCAGTAAACGTTTGGGAACTGAGGAGACACATTTTTTAAGCTTCTCAGGTGGAATTCTTTCCCATTCTTGTTTTATGTACAGCTTAAGTTGTTCAACAGTCCGGGGGTCTCCGTTGTGGTATTTTAGGCTTCATAATGCGCCACACATTTTCAATGGGAGACAGGTCTGGACTACAGGCAGGCCAGTCTAGTACCCGCACTCTTTTACTATGAAGCCACGTTGATGTAACACATGGCTTGGCAATGTCTTGCTGAAATAAGCAGGGTAACGTTGCTTGGATGGCAACATATGTTGCTCCAAAACCTGTATGTACCTTTCAGCATTAATGGCGCCTTCACAGATGTGTAAGTTACCCATGTCTTGGGCACTAATACACCCCCAAACCATCACAGATGCTGGCTTTTCAACTTTGCGCCTATAACAATAACGTCCACCGTTTCCAAAAACAATTTGAAATGTGGACTCGTCAGACCACAGAACACTTTTCCACTTTGTATCAGTCCATCTTAGATGAGCTCAGGCCCAGCGAAGCCGACGGCGTTTCTGGGTGTTGTTGATAAACGGTTTTCGCCTTGCATAGGAGAGTTTTAACTTGCACTTACAGATGTAGCGACCAACTGTAGTTACTGACAGTGGGTTTCTGAAGTGTTCCTGAGCCCATGTGGTGATATCCTTTACACACTGATGTCGCTTGTTGATGCAGTACAGCCTGAGGGATCGAAGGTCACGGGCTTAGCTGCTTACGTGCAGTGATTTCTCCAGATTCTCTGAACCCTTTGATGATATTACGGACCGTAGATGGTGAAATCCCTAAATTCCTTGCAATAGCTGGTTGAGAAAGGTTTTTCTTAAACTGTTCAACAATTTGCTCACGCATATGTTGACAAAGTGGTGACCCTCACCCCATCCTTGTTTGTGAATGACTGAGCATTTCATGGAATCTACTTTTATACCCAATCATGGCACCCACCTGTTCCCAATTTGCCCGTTCACCTGTGGGATGTTCCAAATAAATGTTTGATGAGCATTCCTCAACTTTATCAGTATTTATTGCCACATTTCCCAACTTCTTTGTCACGTGTTGCTGGCATCAAATTCTAAAGTTAATGATTATTTGCAAAAAAAAAAAAGTTTATCATTTTGAACATCAAATATGTTGTCTTTGTAGCATATTCAACTGAATATGGGTTGAAAATGATTTGCAAATCATTGTATTCCGTTTATATTTACATCTAACACAATTTCCCAACTCATATGGAAGCGGGGATTGTATAATAATAGCTGCAGCTTTAGTTAAATGTTTAAATGTTTCCATTTCATTAATCATTTGTGTGTTTTACAGTGTTTTCTGCTTGTAAAACGACAAATATTCTCTGTAAAACGTGTTTTGTCTTAATATTGTTGGGTTGTTTCTTGTAAGATTTGGTTTTGGTTAGACGTTTTGGAACAGTCACTACTAACGAAAACTGAGGTACCATTGTGCTTTTATTCGGTACGGGCGCAAAATATTTGAATATTTGTTTGAAAATACTGCTCGTCACGGTCCAGAAATGTATTGAAACCAACAGGTGGCGCTAAATTACTTGAGTTCAATTAATGTCAGATATGACTTTTCATGTGACCACAGTACTGAAATAAAACTTTTCTTTAAGTCCTGCCTGGTCTTCCACATTTAACCTCTACAACCTCTCAGGGTCTGTTGTCCTATATTCAAGCAAAAACTTTAAAGTTAAAGTTAAAGTACCAATAATAGTCACACACACACTAGGTGTGGCAAAATTATTCTCTGCATTTGACCCATCAACCTTGATCACCCCATGGGAGGTGAGGGAAACAGTGAGCAGCAGCGGCGGCTGCGCCCGGGAATCATTTTTGGTGATTTAACCCCCAATTCCAACCCTTGATGCTGAGTGTCAAGCAGGGAGGTAATGGGTCCAATTTTTATTGTCTTTGGTATGACTATTGGTTTTGTCTGAGTTGAGTTTTCGACCAGTCACATTTTAACATGCAGTGGCCATATTGCTGTGCACAGCTACTGTTTTTAAATGCACACGCTAATGTAGGACAGTCATTGTGTCTTGAATCCATTTGGCCTGATGAATAAATCTTCCTTCTGTCGGTTTGGCCCAAGCTTATAAATTCTGCTTGTTTATGGGTTTGTGCTCAGTGAATGTGACTGTACCGGGCTGCTTGGGGGAATAAATGAAGAGCAAAGAAATATAATATATATATATATATATATATATATATATATATATATGTGACGCTTTCAGTCATGTTGCGCAACACAATTCCTCCCGGAGTTGAAAAGACTTGCTTTACGGGTTCAATAACACATCTAGTGTATCTTTATATAAATGTGTTATATGAAACTCCCATTGTGATCCTGCACATTAAAACAGAGCTCTTCTTCCAGCTTTCTCTTGTATTTTCATCACTGACGTAACCCTGACCCAGGCTTTTGTCCTCTAAGTATTTACTTGTCAAATGTTATTCTGCAGCTCAAAAAACTTAATAGAACGAGAACAAAGTTCAAATCTTGCGAGAATTAAATTGCAAGGAAAAACAAATCAGAGATGATGGATTTTTGGGGAGAAAATTTACAAACACTAAAGTACTAAAGAAAAAGGTTTTGGTGTTACGAAAGTTTTAACTTTGCAAAAAGTCCCATTTTAAAGACAAATGTTAAGAACAAAGTTGTAATAGTTGCATTGTTACAGAAGTATTGGTAATATAGGAACACAATTGCTATTTCACGAGAATGATTATTGTTAGAAAAAAAATGCTAGAAAAAAGTTTACATAGTTTAATTCAAGTTTTAATACTGCAAAATTTACAATTTAGATCCAAAATTTACGGAAACTATGTTATACTATAATAAATAATACAGTATATAATATGATCGTATTATACTGCAATTAATACAAATTCAAAAGTGATTAATCTGATAAAAATATATTTGACAGCACTAATTATTACATACAGTGCACACTGTTTAATAAATGGATATTATTCTTTTCAAATAATGACTGTATGGGACAGTGTCAGTTGTTATTAGGGTACTTTTTACAGCCTCGAGGTAAGCCAACACAAGATGCTGGTACAAACTCCGACCTACTCAGAATATTTGGCCAGACATTATAAAGCAAATGTGGACGATGAAGAAAATGACCATTGTATTATATCTGAGGGAAGACCAGTTCAACAAAAGATGGCTGAGGATAATTAGAAAAAACATTCACAATACTTATTGCGCATCTGTAAAGTATTCACAGCGCTTCACTTTTTCCACATATTATGTTACAGCCTTATTACAAAATGAAATACATTTAATTGTGTCCTCAAAATTCTACACAAAATACCCCATAATAACAAGGTAAAAAAGTTTTTTGTTTTAAAATGAGCAAATCTGTTTAGAAATAATATGTACATAAGTATTCACAGCCTTTGCTCAATACTTTGTCGGTGCATATTTGGCAGCTATTGCAGCCTCAAGTCTTTTTGAATACGATGCCACAAGCTTGGCACACCTTTCTTTGGTTAGTTTCTGTGCAGCGGAACTCAAGATACAAGGCAGAGTGGTTTGCAAAACACACAAGTCTTTATTAAGTTCAATAAACTCAGGGTTATCCACAAAAAAGTACTGTATTTCAAAAGGTATAAGTCCAAACAAAAGGCTAGGGGGAAAACAATGCTTCTAAAAAGGTGTATCTCAGTGGCGAGTAGAACTGTCCATAAACAAGGCAAAAAGAAAAATACAAAGTGAGACTGCGCAGGAGGCAAAAAAATAGAACATTACTGAGCATTTTTTAATGCACGATACCTTACTGGGCTAGTTGGAAAAAAAGAAGGAATGACTCAGGCCTCCGAGGAAGAGTAGAGATTCAGTAGTCCATGACATGTGCTGTGACCAATCTGCACTGACTACCAGCACGCAGCTGGCATAAGTAGGCCTAATTGCAACTCTGAAACAGACGTGCCTCCTGGTACCACCCTACAGACTCCCTGTGATCTGGCAAACGGGAAATTACCGATCAGAAAAATTAGGAGATAGCAGGAAAATACATCTACAAAAATACAACAATAGAATAGCAGTAACATAATCAGAAAACCACACAAATAACCCCCGAACTTAACAATTTCACCTGTTCGTCTTTGCAGCACCTCTTAAAGGCCTACTGAAACCCACTACTACCGACCACGCAGTCTGATAGTTTATATATCAATGATGAAATCTTAACATTGCAACACATGCCAATACGGCCGGGTTAGCTTACTAAAGTGCAATTTTAAATTTTGCGCGAAATATCCTGCTGAAAACGTCTCGGTGACGTCACGGATTGTAGAGGACATTTTGGGACAGCATGGTGGCCAGCTATTACGTCGTCTGTTTTCATCGCAAAATTCCACAGTATTCTGGACATCTGTGTTGGTGAATCTTTTGCAATTTGTTCAATGAACAATGGAGACAGCAAAGAAGAAAGCTGTAGGTGGGAAGCGTGTATTGCGGCAGGTGTTGTGCCGGATAACACACCTCCGCCGTAGAATGCACCCCCTGACTGTTGTGCTGGATAACACAGCCGGTGTTTCATTGTTTACATTCCCGAAAGATGACAGTCAAGCTTTATCATTGGCCTGTGGAGAACTGGGACAACAGAGACTCTTACCAGGAGGACTTTGAGTTGAATGCGCAGACGCGGTACGTGAGTACACATGCAGCTGCAGCTTCCAAACATTTGATCGCTTGCCCGTACGTGCGTGCCGCTATGTGCATGTCACGTACGTAACTTTGGGGACTTTGGGGAAATATATGTGCTGTATGAACTTTGGGGAGGTGAACAGTACTTTGGGCTGTGGAATTGAGTGTGTTGTGCAGGTGTTGGAGTTGTATTGGCGGGTTATATGGATGGGAGGGGGGAGGTGTTTGTTATGCGGGATTAATTTGTGGCATATTAAATATAAGCCTGGTTGTGTTGTGGCTAATAGAGTATATATATGTCTTGTGTTTATTTACTGTTTTAGTCATTCCCAGCTGAATATCAGGTCCCACCCGCCCAGCATCTTCCCTATCTGAATCGCTCCCACTGCCCTCTAGTCCTTCACTCTCACTTTCGTCATCCACAAATCTTTCATCCTCGCTCAAATTAATGGGGAAATTGTCACTTTCTTGGTCCGAATCGCTCTCGCTGCTGGTGGCCATGATTGTAAACAATGCGCGGATGTGAGGAGCTCCACAACCTGTGACGTCACGCGCATATCGTCTGCTACTTCTGGTACAGGCAAGGCTTTTTTATCAGCGACCAAAAGTTGCGAACTTTATAGTCGATGTTCTCTACTAAATCCTTTCAGCAAAAATATGGCAATATCGCAAAATGATCAAGTATGACACATAGAATGGACCTGCTATCCCCGTTTAAATAAGAAAATCGCATTTCAGTAGGCCTTTAAGCTCCATCAGGTTGGATGGGAAAAATTGGTTTTCATCCAGGATGTCTCTGTACATTGCTGCATTCATCTTAGTCTAGTCAGGGATGTGACCAAGAACCCACTGAAACAAGCACTTTAGTACTTAGCACTTTTCCGTCACTGTCCAATCTCTCCGTGTGTCCCCGGGTTGTCTTTCTAATGTGCTGCTTTTCCTTTTTTCAGCCCCGCTTTGTTAATATTTGCTTTAATATCTGTGCAATTATATTTTATACCTTATGAAGCAATAATATAACACAATGCCAGAGACACATTTCTTTAACAGGACTATAACGTTTGGCCTGACCCTGTCAGAGCTACAGCATTCTTCTGTTGAGTGAGGAGAACCTTCCAGAAGGACAACCATCTCAGCAGCAATCCATTAATGAAACCTATATGGTATAATGGCCAGACAGAAGTCATTTCTTTGTAAAAAGTTTGCCATAATGAGAAACAAAATGCTCTGGTCTGATGAGACAATTATTGAACTCTTTAGCCTGAATGCCAGACGTCATGTTTGGAGGAAACCAGGCACCACTCATCACCAGGCCAATACCATCCCTACAGTGAATTATGGTGGTGGCAGCATCATGCTGTGGCGATGGTTTTCAGTGGCAGGAACTGGGAGAGTAGTCAGGACAGAGGGAAAGATGAATGCAGCAATTTACAGAGACATCCAGGATGAAAACCAACGCTTCCCATCCAACCTGATGGAGCATGAGATGTGCTCCAAAGAGGAATGGGTGAAACTGCCCAAAGATAGGTGTGCCAAGCTTGTGGCATCGTATTCAAAAAGACTTGAGGCTGTAGTTGCTGCCAAAGGTCCATCCACAAAGTATTGAGTAAAGGCTGGGGAAAAAAAGTCATTAAAAAGTCTGTAAACACTTTGTACATTGTACAAAAAGCAGCAACAAATGAAAATAAGGCCAAATGATAAAAAAATATGTTAATACTAATTAATAAAAACAGATTTTTTTTAAATGTACGTATGCATTTTTTTTAGCCTTTTTAAAGAAAATCACATCATCATAGCAAATTATGCAAACCACTCAATGACTTCACAGGTATCTTGGCAGTTTAGGGGCAACCCTGCTTATGTAGTTGTGTTTTTTAAATTTTTTAATTCAATTTACTGAATTAAAAAAAGAAAAACACTATACACTTGTCATAATGGGGAATTGTGTGTGGCATTTTAAGGACAACAATAGATTTATTCCATTTTGAAATAAGGCTGTTGTTATGTTTGACAGAGGGAGTTGACGGCACAGACACCAGGGAGCAGTAAAGCTCAATGATTTATTATATATATAGACAATATATAAATATATATTATATTAAAACAACACTAACTAATAACTATAGAATGGTGTGTGTGACAAAACCCAAGAATGTGTGTGTGAGGCTATGTGTGTGGTTAGCTGTAGTGTAATACCAAGTGTTGTGTAGAGCGAGAGGAGGGACAAAGCAGGAAGGCAGTCCGTGAGCAGGCAAGCAGTCGAGGGTAGGAGAGTGGCAGCGTAGTCTGTGTCCGAGCAGGTTCGAGGATTGAGGGAGGCAGTCAGAATCCAGAGGAGAACGACAGGGGATCACAACTCGGGAAAGCACTGTGGGAGGACAAAACGAACATCAGACACAGAGGGAAACGCAGAGAGAACAAGAGAGCATAAAGCTTGCGTCGGCTTACGGTACACAAAAGATAATTAAGTTCCCGCCAGGATCCTAGGGTCCACTGGTCCTTATAACGCTCTCCCTCATCAGTCCCAGGTGTGCAGATTACTGATCGCCCACAGCCTTGCCGGCATGTGGCCGTGCCGCGGCCAGCGTGAGCAGGGGCGTGTCTCGGTGCGCTGCCAGCGGAGGTGCTGGCAGACCCAGCTGCCGGGGTAAAGAGCGTACGAGCCCGCGCCGTGACAGCTGTGACTTAAAAAAATGTGGAAAAAGTGGAGCGCTGTAAACATTTTCCGGATGCACCGTATCTTTGGTAAAAAAGCACCTTTTAGACAATAAGTAGCCTACTGGTGAGGTGAAAACAAATATAAATAAATAAATAAATATGTATGTTCCAACAAGTATGTTTTGTAATGTTTAATATTCTGTTTGTTTTATTTTACATTGTTTCAACAAAACACAATTTTCCCTCTTATTTATGTTGGGTTAAGGCGGGGGTCAGCAACCCGCGGCTCTCGAGCCGCATGCGGCTCCTAAGTGCTGCCCTAGTGGCTCCCTGTAGCATTCTTAAAAAAGTATTGGAAATGGAAAAAGATGGGGGGAAAATATTATTTTTGTTTTTTGTTTGAGGACAAACATGACACAAACCTTCCCAATTGTTAGAAAACCCACTATTTAATACGTTGTGTGTATGCTTCACTGATGAGAGTATTTGGTGAACATCGTTTTGTCCTACTATCGGCGGATCTTGAACTCACCATAGTGTGGACTGTGACGCAACAGTTTGTTTACATGTAAAATCTTCCACTCCTTCTTTGTCTCATTTTGTCCACCAAACATTTTATTCTGTGTGTGAATGCACAAATGTGCTTTGTTGATGTTTTTGACTTGTTGGAGTGCTAATAAGGCATATTTGGTCAGAGCATGACTGCAAGCTAATCAATGCAAGCAAGCTATTTAGGCTAGCTGTATGTACATATTGCATCAGTATGCCTCATTTGTAGGTATATTTGAGCTCATTTAATATCCTTTACTTTTACCCTCTCTGTATATAATTTGGTTTTGCATATCTCATGACACATTATCTGTATGTAATATTGGCTGCATTTCAGATAGTTGTTTGTGTGCCATGTTGTTCCAGACTACAGCAAACATTACCCAGCTTGCCAACGATTGTAATAAATATATTAAAAGAAGACAGCCTGCCGTTTCCTTTTACTTGGACACACACATCTATACCTCATTTCCAGGAGTTATCTCACCTTCTCAGTAGCCTCTGATTTACTAATAGTTTCTAATATTGTAAAAATATGTAGAACAAATACTACATTTCAACATTTCTGTCAAAGAAGATTTGCTTCAGCCTGTGAGACATAGTCATTTGATAGTAGGCTATTATAGCTATTATAGACACTTACGTCATGTGTTGCCTTCATTATAACACTTAGACACAGCTTTTAATTTTTTGCAGCTCCAGACAGATTAGTTTTTTGTATTTGTGGTCCAATATGGCTCTTTCAACGTTTTGGGTTGCCGAACCCTGTATGTATATTTCCTTTTAATCAAGTCCATAAACATTTGTTCCATCCATCCATTTTATTCTGCTTATCCGAAATCTGGTCGCGGGGGCAGCAGCTTAAGCAGGGAAGCCCAGCATTCCCTGTCCCCAGCCACTTCGTCCAGCTCCTCCCGGGGGATCCCGAGGCGTTCCCAGGCCGGCTGGGAGACATAGTCTCTCCACTGTGTCCTGGGTGTTGTCCATGGTCTCCTACCGGTAGGACGGGCCCTAAACACCTAAATATTTGTTACTTCTAAAAAAATTAAAATAATATACACTTTTTTTTCCATCCGAAACATTACTGACACATGCTGTCATTTTATAGAAACAAATGCATTGTCTTTGTGATGATCTCCATGGAGTCAGAAGGTGTGAGTCGATGTGCTCCGCCAACCGTGATTCTCGAAGGAATTAATCTCATTATTTTGTGGCATTTAAAAATTCATATTTCATTAAACGCTTCTTTTGTCTGCAGTTCTGTTTTTATTCAAGTGCAGATTAATCCAAATTAACATGTTTTATTACACATAAATTATATTAATGGTTTGTATATTTTCAATTGCCTATTTCTATATATGTCAGGTATAATTTCAGGCATGTGTTTGGTGTGTACATTTCATACCAGGTTATATACTGTCAGTGTTTAGATCAGCTGCCATTTCCAGGAGCTGCAAACAATGTCTGACAGGAGACGCGATGGAAAGCTGCCTCCCACACACATGCCATGGAAGAGATAAACGTTGTTCCCAGAAAAGGCCGGACCTTCAAAATGCCACTTTTTGGATTTAGTGTAACATAATCCACCTGCAATCTCCAAGCAGCTTCTGTTTGAAGGAGCTGCTGCTCCTCATAAATCCACTAAATGCTCTTTTTTTTTCTTTGGGGCAAATGAAGGTAAGAGACGCGATATTCCCTCCAGCCAAACTTTCTGTCGACATCATCACCCTCCGCGTATTTGCGCTGGCAAAACCTTCATGATGAAAGATTTTTTTGATTCGGATCTCAAAACCGAGTCTTTGGAATAAAGACGTATGTCTCAGCAGGATTTAGAGAACTTGAGGATAGAGAGCAGAGGAACCCTAAACTAAAGGTCCTAAACTAAAGGTCCTAAACTCTTACGAATGTTTTGAAAAATACACTTCTTCGAGTTTAAAACGTCTCATTAATCATTTAAAAATGATCATTTAAACAGGTTTTTAATTATATCGTAAGCAATTTATTTGGCCAATGTTGGCGTGTTTATTATCAATGTTGGCGTGATCCAAGGGTGCAGAGAAGGCCGGCGGTGTGCAAGAAGAAGGTCCCTTTATCAGATACCAAGCAGAGTATCTTTTAGGCGGGCTGTGTGGTTTTTTGTTAGTTTTTTTTCTTTTTTTGATGAGCGGGCGGAGAGGCCCCGTGCTAGGCTTTCTTGGCAGAGGGCTCATCGAGTGTTGTTCTGGTTTTACGGGGACCGTGGTGTTTTTGTTTGTGTGTTTGGATTTGTTTGTCTTCTTTCGTTTTGATTTTTGACTTTGGAGTGTTTTTTTTCTGATGGATGTGGATCGGGTGGTCAGTTGCTTCACTTCTGATTTATGTGGTGGTGCGTGGGTTCGCTTCCTGTTGGGCGGGATTCGTGTCCGTCTGTTTTGGCTTCGAGCTGTGGGGGTTGTTTCAGTGGCCTGGTTCGGGGCAGCACAGCCCTTTTTTAGGTGTGGGTGCTGTAGCTCGGTTGTGCGGTGGTGGGTTTTTGCAAGTTTGTTTACATGTTGGCGTTTGGACTGGCTAGTGGACTGTCGCTGGTTGGTCTCCATGGTATTGTCGGCGTGTGGTTGTCGGTCGCGGTTGATTTGGTGAAGTGAAGTGAAGTGAATTATATTTATATAGCGCTTTTCTCTAGTGACTCAAAGCACTTTACATAGTGAAAACCCAATATCTAAGTTACATTTAAACCAGTGTGGGTGGCACTGGGAGCAGGTGGGTAAAGTGTCTTGCCCAAGGACACAAGGGCATTGACTAGGATGGCGGAAGAGGGGATCGAACCTGCAACCCTCAGGTTGATGGCACGGCCACTCTACCAACCAAGCTATACCGCGGTGGGGCTGGCTGTCGGGGTTTTGAGGCGGTTGTCTTTGTTGCCAATTGTTTGTGGTGCGGGCGCCCGTGGCTTCTGAGTCTGTTGCGAGAGGGTGGCCGCTATTGTGGTCCATTGCGGTGCATGCGTGGTGGTTGTCGGGGCTGGCAGAATATGCGGCTCGTTTTCGTTTATTATTTTGTCGGTTGGCTTGTCGGGTGTCGGCCCGGGCATAACTTCACAGTCTGCCGCACCGTCATTTGCATCTGATGTCGTGCCGTCGTCTGGGTGCGGGCTTGTTGGGGGTTGTACCTGGAGCAGGGGATTGGGGGGGGCGGCTTGTGCGCGGCTTATGTATATATATTTTTGTTTATATATGTGTTTGTGTGTGTATGTATGTAGTTATTACATTTTTATTTATTATTTTAAAATTGTATTTATATAATTATGTATTTATTTATTTTGGGCTGTGGGGGACTGGTCTCCAAGTCCGGGTTCATGGTTCTCGCTCGGAAAAGGGTAGAGTGCCATCTCCGGGTTGGGTAGGAGATCCTGCCCCAAGTGGAGGAGTTCAAGTATCTTGGAGTCTTGTTCACGAGTGAGGAAAGAGTGGAGCGTGAGATCGACAGGCGGATCGGTGCGGCGTCTTCAGTAATGCGGACGCTGTATCGATCCGTTGTGGTGAAGAAGGAGTTGAGCCGGAAGGCAAAGCTCTCAATTTACCGGTTGATTTTCGTTCCCATCCTCACCTATGGTCATGAGCTTTGGGTTATGACCAAAAGGACAAGATCACGGGTACAAGCGGCCGAAATTAGTTTCCTCCGCCGGGTGGCGGGGCTCTCCCTTAGAGATAGGGTGAGAAGCTTTGCCATCCGGGGGGAGCTCAAAGTAAAGCCGCTGCTCCTCCACATCGAGAGGAGCCAGATGAGGTGGTTCGGGCATCTGGTCAGGATGCCACCCGGACGCCTCCCTAGGGAGGTGTTTAGGGCACGTCTGACCGGTAGGAGGCCACGGGGCAGACCCAGGACACTTTGGGAAGACTATGTCTCCCGGCTGGCCTGGGAACGCCTCGGCATCCCCCGGAAAGAGCTGGACGAAGTGGCTGGGGAGAGGGAAGTCTGGGCTTCCCTGCTTAGGCTGCTGCCCCCGCGACCCGACCTCGGATAAGCGGAAGAAGATGGATGGATGGATGGATGGATGGATGGGGACTGGTCTCGCTCTCGGAGCCTGCTTGCTCCACAGGGGGTCCGCGTCCCCTGCTGCAGCCGGGCTGCTTGCTCGGGGCCCGCCACCCGCCCACTTCCGGAGGCCCCCCTCGGTGGGGGCCTGCTGGGTCTAGTCTGTCGTGTGGCATGTTGCAGTGTTGCACGGGGGCCAGCTGATGGGGTATTGTTGTCTCTCTGTTTCTGTTCCTGTAAATTCCCCCTCTGTCTTCGTTTTTTTCTTTTTCAAGCACTTTTTCTATTCCCCCACCGGCTGCGCAAAACATTAAATGTATCCATTTAATAAAGTCTTATCCAAATGAGGCATCAAATGAAGTAACCCCCACTTCTCTTTTGTAAAGCAATTGTGTACAGCAGATATGAGGATCTACATCAACAATATGATTTGCCTGAGTGGCTGCACAGGACATGTTAATATATAAAACAAAAAAGACAAGCAGTCAACCACGGGTTAAAATGCAAAAAGACAGCAATACACATGAGAAGCAATACTAAACATGAACTACACAACTAAGTTGCACATTCATCAATGCATCAGCGCTGTCTGAGACGCTGTGCTGGCAAATAGACCCCTCTAATTATTGATCGTCCACAGGTGAGTCTCCTAATCACCAAACAGCGACAGGTGTGTTAATCAATCAGCGCTCCAGACTTGGCAGAGGAAGCACATTATACAAAGTCTGACCAGTCATGACAATTACCACAAAATTTACAGAGGGTTTGGAGCGCAGCGTAAGTCGTGGATGATGCATGAAAATAGCGGATATTCTAAACTGTCATTCAGTTCACAACGTGAGATACTGCCACCCACAGGAATGGAGTGGAACTATGTCAAATATCCATCGATCCATCCATCCATTTTTTTACCGCTTGTCCCTTTCAGGGTCACGGGGTGCATAGCTGCATTCGGGCGGAAGGCGGGGTACACCCTGGACAAGTCGCCAGCTCATCGCAAGGCCAACACAGATAGACAGACAACATTCACACTCACATTCACACACAAGGGCAAATTTAGTGTTGCCAATCAACCTATCCCCAGGTGCATGTCTTTGGAGGTGGGAGGAAGCCGGAGTACGCGGAGGGAACCCACACAGTCACGGGGAGAACATGCAAACTCCACATAGAAAGACTACGAGCCCGGGATTGAACTCAGGGCCTTCGTATTGTAACATATTTGAATGTCTCATCTTGCTTGTATTTACTGCACAAATGAACAAAATGAACGAAGTGCAATATTACACTTTTTAATTTGTTACATGTTCTTAGACACTTAGACATCTCATTATTTTCTCATTCTATTGTTGTATTTACAGTATCTTACAAACAACAGGAATTCAGCATTTGTCCTAAAAGTAGGGATAGGTACTGTTTTGTCGAGTATAAGTACCGCCCGAATTCCGGGTACTGATTTACATAAAATCAAATGGTACCATATTTCGATACCTTTGTTGCACATAACACAGACTCACCACCAGCTCAAACACTTGGCGGGCAAACAAGCACGCAAGTACTCACAGGGACGGCGTGGCGCAGTGGAAGAATGGCCGTGCGCGACCCGAGGGTCCCTGGTTCAATCCCCACCTAGTACCAACATCGTCATGTCTGTTGTGTCCTGAGCAAGACACTTCACCCTTGCTCCTGATGGGTGCTGGTTAGCGCCTTGCATGGCAGCTCCCTCCATCAGTGTGTGAATGTGTGTGTGAATGGGTAAATGTGGAAGTAGTGTCAAAGCGCTTTGAGTACCTTGAAGGTAGAAAAGCGCTATACAAGTACAACCCATTACTCATAGCAGACTCAGCCAGACTGCCTCAAGGTGATGTTGCAATTGTCCATGCCAACAAACAAAGAAAGCATGTCTGAAAAAAGACGCTCAAAACAAGACTCCACTTTTTAAAATGTGATAGTTCGATGCTAATTTACATTAGATGTGCCACATAAATGCTACTGATTAGCATTAGCAGCTTCACATGGCGATTTCAAAGCCTCCAAATTCGGTAATGAAAATGACAACTGGGATGCACGTTACAATCAAACAGCAGCTGCGTGTAATAAGTACAATACTTACAGTATAAACACTTTATAGTCCTCAACAAAAGACAGCACTGGCATATTCAACTTAATGGAAAAGACGACTTTCTGACTACGGCAACAAACTTAGGACAAACTGAAATTAATGCATACTTGCTGTGATGTAAGTGATATATCCGTCCATCCATCCACTTTCTATCACTCAGGGTCACAGAGGGTGCTGGAGCCTATCCCAGCTGCATTTGGGCGGAAGCCGGTGTACACTCTGGACAAGTGGCCACCTCATCGCAGATATGTGATATATTTATATCTATTAAATAAAAGAAAACATATTTACAGTTTCCCTGGCTTTGTTTACATCCTGACTCCCTTAAATGCTCTGTGAAACTGCCTTCCGTAAGTTGTACACTAGTGACATCTAATGTCTTGGAATTGCAACTGCATGCTAAGATCATACTTACTTGCAAATGAGACAAAAAATGTAAGAAAACAAAACATAACAACTGGACAGCGCAGTTATCATGATCAACTCAGTGTTAAATGTTGAATGATAAAATCTCCATTTTATTCTTAAACAAATATATATTTATTTGAACATGAATACACACAAAAGTACCAAAAATTGGTACCATTGAGTACTGGTATTGATTCGACTCTATATTTTGGAGTTAGTTTGGTAGTTTGAGGTGGCCGTGTATCCTGGAGACAAGCACAGAAATGGCCCCAGAAGGATGCACCAAATAGAGAGCTGGCCCCTAGCTGGCACAGAACACATTTTTTTCTCAATGACAGCATCTCAGTCACATTACCACAATTTCCACATTTAAAGTATGTTTTAGCAAACATTAATTTTCTGCAATTCCGATGACACGTACATCTAAGATTCTGTTTACTTCCACGTACCCGGAAGTGGGGCGGTAAAAGGTCGACTACGATCGGCTGTTCCGCCGTGTCCTTTTTTATGCTTTGCAGCGGCACCTGAATGACCGTCAGCTGGGGTAAAAAAGTACCGATGGCAGTATCATTAGTCCAGGATAGTGTTGTACCGATACCAAAATTATTTCGATACTTTTCGGTACTTTTCTAAATAAAGGGGACCACAAAAAATTGCATTATTGGCTTTATTTGAACAAAATTTCTTAAAGTTAAAAAGTTAAAGTACCAATGATTGTCACACACACACTAGGTGTGGCGAGATAATTCTCTGCATTTGACCCATCACCCTTGATCACCCCCTGGGAGGTGAGGGGAGCAGTGGGCAGCAGCGGTGGCCGCGCCCGGGAATCATTTTTGGTGATTTAACCCCCAATTCCAACCCTTGATGCTGAGTGCCAAGCAGGGAGGTAATGGGTCCCATTTTTATAGTCTTTGGTATGACTCGGCCGGGATTTGAACTCACAACCTACCGATCTCAGGGCGAACACTCTAACCACTAGGCCACTGAGTAGGGTACTTTACTCTTTTTTATTGCAAATATGTTCTTAAATAAAATAGTGAACATACAAGACAACTTGTCTTTTAGTAGTTAGTAAACAAAAAAAGGCTCCTAATGTAGTCTGCTGACGTACGCAGTAACATATTTTGTCATTTATCTTGCTATTAGTCTGTCAAAATTATTAAGGACAAGTGGTAGACAATTAATTATTAATCTACTTGTTCATTTACTGTTTATCTGCTTACTTTCTCTTTTAACATGTTCTATCTACACTTCTGTTAAAATGTAATAATCATTTATTCCTCTGTTGTTTGATACTTTACATTAGTTTTAGATGACACCACAAATTTGGGTATCAATCCGATACGAAGTTGTTACAGGATCATACGTTGGTCATATTCAAAGTCCTTATGTGTCCAGGGACATTTTTCCTGAGTTTATAAACATAATATAAATTAAAAAAAAAGAAAAAGATGTTGTGATGCCAAAAAATATTGACGTAATCATAGTAGTATCGACTAGATACGCTGCTGTACTTGGTATCATTACAGTGGATGTTAGGTGTAGATCCGCCAATTGCGTTTGTTTACATTTTAAAGCCGGTGAGCTGCGGTGTGTAGTGAAGCATGTTTAGCTATTCCTCGTCCTGCAGGGATGATCCTTGTAAGAAACTTACTTTATTTGTCGCCATGGAGGCGAGGATTAGTGATTTAGAAGTAGCTAAAACACTGCCGACTGGGGCTGGAGTTTAGCCGCGAGCGAGCGAGCCATGTCTTAAAGTACTTTTCAGAGGTGGTATAGTACCGAATTCATTAGTATCGCGGTACTATACTAATACTGGTATATCGTACAACCCTAGTCCAGAATTTTCACGGTCCACTTGGATCAACCCAATTAGAAACCGGTACCTAAAAAAATACCAGTAATCGGTATGCATCCCTAATTACCGTATTTTTCGGACTATAAGTCATAGTTTTTTTCATAGTTTGGCCGGGGGTGCGACTTATACTCAGGAGCGACTTATGTGTGAAATTACTAACACATTACCGTAAAATATCAAATAATATTATTTAGCTCATTCACGTAAGAGACTAGACGTATAAGATTTCATGGGATTTAGCGATTAGTAGTGACAGATTGTTTGGTAAACGTATAGCATGTTCTATATGTTATAGTTATTTGAATGACTCTTACCATAATATGTTACGTTAACATACCAGGCACGTTCTCAGTTGGTTATTTATGCGTCATATAACGTACACTTATTCAGCCTGTTGTTCACTATTCTTTATTTATTTTAAATTGCCTTTCAAATGTCTTTTCTTGGTGTTGGGTTTTATCAAATAAATGTCCCCAAGAAATGCGACTTATACTCCAGTGCGACTTATATATGTTTTTTCCCTTCTTTATTGTGCATTTTCGGCAGGTGCGACTTATACTCCGGTGCGACTTATACTATGGCGTCACATTAGTGCCAAAAATCCGAGCGCATAAAAACTGTTATCGCGCGCTGATTCTCCACTTCGTGCACGCGCGCATAAAAACTGTTATCGCGCGCTAATTCTACACTTCGTGCGCGCGTGACACCCTTTTGCGCGCGCGCGGTGCCTTTCTGCGCGCGCGCCGTCTCGGTCTGTGCGCTGTCATGTTTCGTTTTGGCACTTTGGGGGCGGGTATGCTTAGACGGCCCCTTCTTTATGATTGGTCAGGCGAAAAATGCTCAGAGCCAATCAGAAGTATAGCAGGGCGGGTCATCGTCAATATGTATCAAGATTTACGTAGAAAGAAGTGGATAAAAAAATGTCACACGCTGATGAAGGTTATTTCATACCACATAAACACAATACAGGGTAATACAAAATGTGACCCAAATAAATAATAAGACAACAAACACCATAATCACATCTTTCAGCCAGAACTGGTCCACCAGCAATAACATCCAACCATAACATTATTTTATATTTTCACTTCTTCTTGAACATTTGTTTTCTAATTTATGGAATTTCTTTTGATTCAGCCATAAAATTTATGAAATAATCTTTGAATTTTGTTTTTAAAATGTTAAAAATAGCCTTTTAATAATGTATTCTGAAACAGTTTAAAATAATCAGAGAACTGACTAACACTGACCCTACACAACTATGTTGCACAATTAAGTAATTTTTTTTTTTAAAGCGAAAGAGGTAATTTCAACAGGTACAGCATCCTATGTCATATCTACATGTAATAAGATTTGTAACAAGGCAAACCGTTTGTAAATTGGTCGAAAATCGAGCAAGTTATGGTAATTTAATTAGTACATGTACCATTGACATCAATGTAATGATTGAGGCTAGCTTTTTGGAGGTAAGATGGCTACAACGTTGCTACGCTGGAGAATTATTGGTCATATGAAAAATGCTCAGAGCCAATCAGAAAGGAGGGGCCGTCTAAGCATACCCGCCCCCAAAGTGCCAAAAAGAAACATGACAGCGCGAGGAGAGATGCCAGGAGTACACAGAGAGCGCACAGACCGAGACGGCGCGCGCGCAGAAAGACACCGCGCGCGCGCAAAAAGGCACCACGCGCGCGCAAAAGGGTGTCGCGCGCGCACAAAGTGTAGAATCAGCGCGCGATAACAGATTTTATGCGCTTGGATTTTTGGCACTAATGTGACGCCATATTATACTCCGAAAAATACGGTACACGCGATAATATACACGTTGTGTGTTTCGTTCTTGCTTTGACTGTATCAGATGCTCAAAATAGGGACGGCGTGGCGCAGTGGAAGAATGGCCGTGCGCGACCCGAGGGTCCCTGGTTCAATCCCCACCTAGTACCAACCTCGTCATGTCCGTTGTGTCCTGAGCAAGACACTTCTGATGGGAGCAAGGGATGTGATGTCATTTCCCATCTGGCCATGCTGCTACCGAATCTTTGTCATGTTTTTTAGTATAGGAAAGAAAAAGCCTCATACATGATATCAAATTCTTATGACATATTCAAATGATATTGCATTTAATGTATTTTATTCCAACGGTTATTTACAACTGCTTATAGAGGATCACGGTCTTTGCTTGCAAGGGCATCACCGTCTTTGCTTGCAAGGGCACGTGTGCTGCTATGAAGAAATGATTAACTATTGATGGGAGGACCAGAAGGACTCTTGGTTAAAAAAGAAAAGAAAATAGAAACTGTACTAGGTGATTTAACCCTACCGTGTAATTAATGTTAAAAGGTCACGGTCATCTTTAAGAAGAAACAAAAACCCTACTACTTCTTTCTGCCTACTTCCAGTTTTGAAAGCACGCTCCTCTAACGTTCCTTTAGCTTGAGTGGTATTGATCTACCAGGCAGCAAGTGCTCCTATAAGCACATTTGACCAAATGCTGAACCATGGACACAATGTCTATTATACGCTCCACTCACTCAAGGATGCTTGCCTAAGAAGCAACAGAAAAATATTAGACAGGAACCTCCCCCCTCCTTCTTCCCCCTCTACCACTGTATTCTTCCATCTAAGTTCTCTTTGTAGCAAAACTTGTTTAACCCCAGTTGAGGTGCACATCGCGTATATTCCATATTTCTTTTATATATATATATATATATATATATATATATATATATATATATATATATAAACCCTGTTTCCATTTGAGTTGGGAAATTGTGTTAGATGTAAATATAAACGGAATACAATGATTTGCAAATCCTTTTCAACCCATATTCAATTGAATGCACTACAAAGACAAGATATTTGATGTTCAAACTCATAAACTTTATTTTTTTTGAAATAATAATTAACTTAGAATTTCATGGCTGCAACACGTGCCAAAGTAGTTGGGAAAGGGCATGTTCACCACTGTGTTACATGGCCTTTCCTTTTAAACAACACTCAGTAAACGTTTGGGAACTGAGGAGACACATTTTTTAAGCTTCTCAGGTGGAATTCTTTCCCATTCTTGCTTGATGTACAGCTTAAGTTGTCCGGGGGTCTCCGTTGTGGTATTTTAGGCTTCATAATGTGCCACACATTTTCAATGGGAGACAGGTCTGGACTCCAGGCAGGCCAGTTTAGTACCCGCACTCTTTTACTATGAAGCCACGTTGATGTAACACGTGGCTTGGCATTGTCTTGCTGAAATAAGCAGGGGCGTCCATGGTAACGTTGCTTGGATGGCAACATATGTTGCTCCAAAACCTGTATGTACCTTTCAGCATTAATGACGCCTTCACAGATATGTAAGTTACCCATGTCTTGGGCACTAATACACCCCCATACCATCACAGATGCTGGCTTTTCAACTTTGCGCCTATAACAATCCGGATGGTTCTTTTCCTCTTTGGTCCGGAGGACACAACGTCTACAGTTTCCAAAAACAGTTTGAAATGTGGACTCGTCAGACCACAGAACACTTTTCCACTTTGTATCAGTCCATCTTAGATGAGCTCTGGCCCAGCGAAGCCGACGGCGTTTCTGGGTGTTGTTGATAAGCGGTTTTAGCCTTGCATAGGAGAGTTTTAACTTGCACTTACAGATGTAGCGACCAACTGTAGTTACTGACAGTGGGTTTCTGAAGTGTTCCTGAGCCCATGTGGTGATATCCTTTACACACTGATGTCGCCTGTTGATGCAGTACAGCCTGAGGGATCGAAGGTTACGGGCTTAGCTGCTTACGTGCAGTGATTTCTCCAGATTCTCTGAACCCTTTGATGATATTACGGACCGTAGATGGTGAAATCCCTAAATTCCTTGCAATAGCTGGTTGAGAAAGGTTTCTCTTAAACTGTTTAACAATTTGCTCACGCATTTGTTGACAAAGTGGTGACCCTCGCCCCATCCTTGTTTGTGAATGACTGAGCATTTCATGGAATCTATAAATAAGTGTTTAATGAGCATTCCTCAACTTTATCAGTATTTATTGCCACCTTTCCCAACTTCTTTGTCACGTGTTGCTGGCATCAAATTCTAAAGTTAATGATTATTTGCAAAAAAAAAAAAAATGTTTATCAGTTTGAACTTTAAATATGTTGTCTTTGTAGCATATTTAACTGAATATGGGTTGAAAATGATTTGCCAATCATTGTATTCCGTTTATATTTACATCTAACACAATTTCCCAACTCATATGGAAACAGGGTTTGTATATATAGATATATATATATATATATAGTACAGTACACAGTAATGAAAACACAGTTGTTCTACTAACTGTACTGTACTTGCTGCTTACTTAAAAAAAAAAAAATAACACTTACCTTTCACTATTTGAGTAGCCTTTGTTCTGCCATTTGAGTACTGGCAAGCGTTCTCTGAATCTGGGAACATAACGGATTTGTTGAAAACATCCGCAAATGAGAACAGGATGTTGATTGCAGCTATCAGCATAGCCATCTTTATCTCGACATATGTTACACCCTCGGGTTTCCATTTAGCAAGGTGGCCCATAATACTGGGCTGTTGCGGCCGCCTTGTGCTTCTCTGACCGTTCATGAGTGACTATATCCATTCGGCCACCGTGTTATGGGTTATAGATAAACCTATGGATAACGGAGACGTATATAATAGTCTCCTTTTCAGGTGAGAGAGGACGCTAAAGGCAGTGCCTTTAAGGCACGCCCCCAATATTGTTGTCCGAATGGAAATCGGGAGAAATTCGGGAAAATGGTTGTCCCAGGAGATTTTGGGGAGAGGCACTGAAATTCGGAAGTCTCCCAGAAAATTCGGGAGGGTTGGCAAGTATGCCGACACATGTTGCAACGTATCGCACTTAAACAGCAGTGCGTTGAAATAAATGTGAACGTGCATCTCAGGCCATCGGGGAGCATTCCCAATAAGTATTACTGGCGGTCAATCCTAATCGTATAAACTATGGATGTAAGAAAGGATTAATTACAGGATGAAGGCGGGCGCCGTAGACGTCACCATTTTTCAATTTAACTGGATTATCATCGTCTTCTTTAGCTCCGTGAAATTGCCTGAGCTGCCTGCACTCTGCAGCACGTTGGCCCACAGACACTTACAGTGTGTGCCCTTCAGTGGGGGGGTAGGCATTATCATTCCTGCATAAGAAGATCCATATCCATATCTCCACCTCCCTCTGTCTCACTTTTAATCTCCCTTTGCCACCTGGCCGGTTCTACTCTCCTCTTCACGTGAGACATCGTTTTTTTTTGTTTTTTTTCTCTCGCCAAAGTGCAAGCCAAGGCAAAAAAATAATAATGCTGTTTTGTCGGGTTTCCCCCACTCAGTCACAAAAAGTCACCATGCACAGCTGCACTCAAAATTATTGTTGTAAATTGTGTTAATCTATAAAAGTGCCGCTAAATTTTGTGACGTTTAGTTTCATTGCTTATTTCAACCCGAATAAAGGAGAAGAGCTTCTTACCGCAGTGAAGCCAATTCAGAATTGCTCTGCTGCTTTGTCATTCATTGAAAAAGACAACCACAGTAAATGCGCAAAAATTATGAAAAAACAAATGCTGTGTAGAAATTATATTTTTAGGGGAAAGGTTTGATTTACAAACATAATTAGTTCTTGAACATGGTTCGTAGACCGAAAAGTTTGTATAGTGAAGCAGAGTTTCCTATAAGAATCAATGTAAACATGAACTAGTCTCGACAAAAGTCCCTATTTTGGCAATATGTTTATATATATATATATATATATATATATATATATACATATATATATATATATATATATATATATATATATATATACATATATATATATATATATATATATATATATATATATATATATAAACATATTGCCAAAATAGGGACTTTTGTCGAGACTAGTTCATGTTTACATATATATATATATATATATATATACATATATATATATATATATATATATATATATATATATACATATATATATATATATATATATATATATATAGTGGTTCTTAACCTTGTTGGAGGTACCGAACCCCACCAGTTTCATATGTGCATTCACCGAACCCAAACCGTAATCATAAAATGATGTTATTATATTAAAGAAATACTAATACAGATATATTTTACAAACTGAAAGTTACAGGAATGTACACATGATCCCATGTTTACATCTCATTGTGCAACATGTGAATGTTTTGGTGGGAACTACCGGTAAATGCGATATCTGAAAGGGGTACACATTATTTCCAAAGTAGGACACCCACCCAGCTATATAATACGAGTACACAGCTCTTGAAAAACAACATGTTATAGTCATTGTAAGTTAGCCAAAAAACTTATATTAGAAAATTATCTCATGGAAAGGACTGCTGTCGTTTGATTACAATAATAAAACATTGAACTTGTTATTTAGTCAGGTTTGGGACAGGTGTGCTGCAGGTGTGACCACAGCACAGGGCCAATTTACAACAGAAATACCATAATCCGTAAACCAGGCACGGGTAGATTTTGCGCTGTGTGCAGGCGCCAAGTCCTGTTGGAACTTGAAATCTCCATCTCCATAGAGCAGGTGAGCAGCAGGAAGCATGAAGTGCTCTAAAACTTGCTGGTAGACGGCTGCGTTGACCCTGGATCTCAGGAAACAGAGTGGACCGACACCAGCAGATGACATGGCACCCCAAACCATCACCCAACCATGCAAATTTTGCATTTCCTTTGGAAATCGAGGTCCCAGAGTCTGGAGGAAGACAGGAGTGGCACAGGATCCACGTTGCCTGAAGTCTAGTGTAAAGTTTCCACCATCAGTGATGGTTTGAAACAGTTCAATTTATAAAAAATTCATGAACTGTAAGAGTATAATATCCTAAAAATAATGTACAAAGCACATGCAACAATTCTACCAAACAATATTTAAAACAGCTTTGTAAAAAGACAAAGTAATTTTAATCTGAAAGGAACTGAGATCTTTAATAGATCTAGATTTAGAACATTAACAATGAAAATAAGTATTTCAATCAGAGGTGTTAGTAAATGGAACAAACTTGATAGTGGAATAAAACAATGTAAATCTATTTCTGTTTTCCAAAAAAATATGTAAATATCATGATGATGAAAAGATATGAATGAGTAAAATGATTTCTTCATCATTGGTTGAATATTTGTAAAATGAAAATATGGCTTTGTAGTCGCCAACATTGAACATCAATTGTTGTATTTGTGGAAATAGCGGGCAGAAATTATACGTTTTTAACTTCTTTCTACTCATTTTCATTCATAATTTACTTTAATGTTATGTTGATTGTTTTTTAAATTGTATTCCTTTGTTTGATTTTTTTTTTCCAATGAAATAAATAAATGAACTGAACCGATCTGAAACGTTATGCTTTTTATGTTATTAACATGTAACTAACATGTTGATGTTCATAAACAGTCCCCAACTATGTCAACATATCCCCAAACTTGTGTCATTTGTTTGTGCTACATTTGTGCTGGTCTGTGTGTAAAAAAAAAAATTATGTGACTATTATAGTTTTTAAGTTATCAACGATTCGGACACTTTAGGGGAGATTTTGACATGTTTGGAGGGCTGGTGCATCAATACCATAAAAACCATAAAACGCTCATAACTTCTGTTCTCTGTTTTGTTTATTTGGAACATGTATACAATGTCATCAATAATAACCCAGAAACCAAAACAACACAAACAACCATTTCAACTACACAAACCAGCACAAATGATTGAGACTAGTTTTTTTTTAGTTTTTCTGAGGGGCCAACTTCACGCGTGTCATCCATTAAGCTTCTGTATTTAAGTTGCTTTTCTGTTCCACCCTGTAATGTATTGCTTCTTCTCTGTGTCCGTCCATCCTTTCACTCTCATCCAATTTCCAGAATGAATCTCTTTAATAGGTCTGGTCTCTGTGCAGTCATGCCAAAGATGAACATGCACCGAGCTGCAAACATGCATACCACACACACATGCACATTAAATCAACAAAAAATCCTGACTTTGGAGCAATGTTCACGGACTCTAGTATTTTGCTCTCTATTAGATGCAATGTTTTTCCGTATTGGGACCATGATTTTGGTCCTAACTTGTTCACCGGTCCTCATATGGAAGGTACTTTTCACACGCACACACACACACACACACACACACACACACACACACACACACACACACACACACACACACACGCGCGCGCGCACACACACGCGCACACAAACACACACACACACACACACACACACACACACACACACACACACACACACACACACACACACACACACGCACACACATTTTTGTATTTGTTGCCTTCTTGAGACTTCGGAAAAATGCCTACCTCTTTAAAGGGGAACATTATCACCAGACCTATGTAAGCGTCAATATATACCTTGATGTTGCAGAAAAAAGACCATATATTTTTTTAACCGATTTCCGAACTCTAAATGGGTGAATGTTGGCGAATTAAACGCCTTTCTAATATTCCCCCTCGGAGCGATGAAGTCACAACGTGACATCGCATCGGGAAGCAATCCGCCATTTTCTCAAACACATTACAAACACCGAGTCAAATCAGCTCTGTTATTTTCCGTTTTTTCGACTGTTTTCCGTACCTTGGAGACATCATGCCTCGTCGGTGTGTTGTCGGAGGGTGTAGCAACACGAACAGGGACGGATTCAAGTTGCACCAGTGGCCCAAAGATGCGAAAGTGGCAAGAAATTGGACGTTTGTTCCGCACACTTTACCGACGAAAGCTATGCTACGACAGAGATGGCAAGAATGTGTGGATATCCTGCGACACTCAAAGCAGATGCATTTCCAACGATAAAGTCAAAGAAATCTGCAGCCAGACCCCCATTGAATCTGCCGGAGTGTGTGAGAAATTCAGGGACAAAGGAGCTCGGTAGCACGGCAAGCAATGGCGGCAGTTTGTTCCGCAGACGAGCGAGCTAAACCCCCTGGATGTCTTGGCTCACACCGTCCCTTATGCCACCGAAGGTGATCAAGAGAAGAATATCGACCCTAGCTTCCCTGGCCTGCTGACATCAACTCCAAAACTGGACAGATCAGCTTTCAGGAAAAGAGCGCGGATGAGGGTATGTCTACAGAATATATTAATTGATGAAAATTGGGCTGTCTGCACTCTCAAAGTGCATGTTGTTGCCAAATGTATTTCATATGCTGTAGACCTAGTTCATAGTTGTTAGTTTCCTTTAATGCCAAACAAACACATACCAATCGTTGGTTAGAAGGCGATCGCCGAATTCGTCCTCGCTTTCTCCCGTGTCGCTGGCTGTCGTGTCGTTTTCGTCGGTTTCGCTCGCATACGGTTCAAACCGATATGGCTCAATAGCTTCAGTTTCTTCTTCAATTTCGTTTTCGCTACCTGCCTCCACACTACAACCATCCGTTTCAATACATGCGCAAACTGTTGAATCGCTTAAGCCGCTGAAATCCGAGTCTGAATCCGAGCTAATGTCGCTATAGCTTGCTGTTCTATGCGCCATGTTTGTTTGAGTTGGCATCACTATGTGACGTCACAGGAAAATGGACGGGTGTATATAACGATGGTTAAAATCAGGCACTTTGAAGCTTTTTTTAGGGATATTGCGTGATGGGTAAAATTTTGAAAAAAACTTCGAAAAATAATATAAGCCACTGGGAACTGATTTTTAATGGTTTCAACCCTTCTGAAATTGTGATAATGTTCCCCTTTAAGACCACCCTTTCTAGATATATAAATATTTGTATTTACAACATTAATAATATATACCTACTATGCAAATGTAAAAAAGGTAAGCTTTTAGGTAATAATTTTTTCCATTATCTACAGCTTATTCCCTTCGGTGTCGCAGGGTGCGCTGGAGCCTATCTCAGCTACAATCGGGCGGAAGGCGGGGTGGTCCCTGGACAAGTTGCCACCTCATCGCAGGGCCAACACAGAGACAGACAACATTCCCACTCACATTCAAACACTTTAGTGTTGCCAATCAACCTATTTATTTTATTTTTTTAAATAAATTTTGGCCCATGGGGGCGCATTTCAATTTCTTACACACACTTGTTATTACATATATTGGCCAGAGGGGGAGCACTTCAATTTTTTTTTTTTTTTACACAAACTTGTTATTTCATATGTTGACCAGAGGGGGGACACTTTTAAAACCGACACACAGTCAATTTGAAAAATCCCTCCTTTTTGGGACCACCCTAATTTTGATAGATTTCACCACCAGGGGTGCAAATGAGATCTCTATTTTTTGTAATGTGCTTAAGGCCGATGACAAACGAGTCACTGACCACTTTGGGCAAGCCAACTGTAGACGCTAACTGTTAATGGCCACTATAGTCTTAGTACCGTAGTGTATTTGTTCATCCCATGGTCACATATGGGACGTGGGTTGTCTTACGTCAGCATCGGAAGTCGTAAAATCAGCTGTTCATCCAGCGGGGTTTTTTCGGGGATGAATAGAGATGTCCTTCTTTAGCTGCCGTCTTGTTTTATCATATATTGCTTCCTTTGCACTTGTACTTTTGTATGCACATTAAATCAACAAAAAATCCTGACTTTGGAGCAATGTTCACGGACTCTAGTATTTTGCTCTCTATTAGATGCAATGTTTTTCCGTATTGGGACCATGATTTTGGTCCTAACTTGTTCACCGGTCCTCATATGGAAGGTACTTTTCACACGCACACACACACACACACACACACACACACACACACACACACACACACACACACACACACACACACACACACACACACACACACACACACACACACCAGCAGCTTGGCAGAAAAGATGTAAACAAATGTAAGCAGTCCTTTTCACTCATTGAACGTTATTCATCTTGGCTGAAGCGTCCCATAGGAGGAGGAAGTGTTTGATTTATGTGCTTAGTGATTTGATTATGTCGTGCTTTCGGTAGCTACCAGGAAGTGGAGGAGGCGGAGTGGCGTACCAGAAGGGACTACAGCGCAGTGGGGTTTAGATGGATGTTGGGGCTTTTTCCTTAATTGCCCTGACAAACAGGACATCTGGCAACATGTTATGAGGGTCAAAGAGCAAGTGGAAATAAAATACAAAAAATCATGACTTTTTTTTTTTTTTTTAAACGGCCTTTTTTTTTTTTACCCTTCCTGATGTTCGTATGCACCAATGCACCTGCACCCTGTTGACATTTTTAAGGTAATTGGGGTCAAACTGGGGGTCCCTGTAGAAGTGTGGAGCGTGTGACTGGGTAATGACAAAAGGTAAGGCGGGCTTCCCCTACCTGAGAGTGGATCAGGAAAGTCACTCAATGACATGATAGCACTTGAATGGGAAATGAGATTAAATACCCAAATGGGGTTACTTTGCTGAGGGTTTGTCTTGAATTGGAGGATTGCTCGCAGTCAAAGTCGATGGTCCCGATGTTGTACAGTTCAACAAGAAATGCCCTAAAGTGTCAAATTTAGCTTTTCTTTTTTTTTTCCTCTTCTAGTGCCCTTCTGCAAAAATGATAGGAAAAACATATGAAACATCATTGTGTCATCCAGTGTCATTATTAAAATTGAAATATTGTTAGTTTTTGTTTGCTAATGTCACTGGTTAACTTATTTTGACAATTGTTTACCCATGAATGTAAAAAAAATATGTATTTTCAATGGGAATAATGCATCACGCCATCAGAATTAAAACTGTTTTTGTTTTTATACTTTACTAATACAAGCTGATACCTTATTTTTACATTTGTATGAATTAAAAAAAAACGTTACACTTTGACACAGTAACAGATTATTTGACATATTGTTGATTGAATTCAAAATCTGTTTGTGGAGCAGCTGGACCTTAGAGTGCAGAGACGTTAGGCAAGCGCACAAAAGTGGCCCTTTTTATTAGGGAAAATGACGGCAATACAAAACACAAAGCGCACAAAGCGCAAACATGGGTATGGAGTGGTAAGGACAGGGCTGGCATAAGAAGCATCCTGATTGGCAACCAAGGGACAGGTGTGTCCTAATTGCCAATCAGGGACTGGTTAGGGAGCCAGCGCTCAGACCAGAGTAATGGAGGCAAACAGGAAGAAGAGCGAAAAATAGGAGCGCTGGACAGGGAATACCGTAATTTCCGGACTATAAGCCTCTACTTTTTTCCTATGTTTTGAACCCTGCGGCTTATAAAATGGTGCGGCTAATTTACGTATTTTTCTTTGCTGATGGCCATACTGCAAATTCCCTCCATCCCTCCATTTTCTACCGCTTGTCCATTTCAGCGTCGAGGGGGGTCGCTGGAGTCTATCTCAGCTGCATTCGGGCGAAAGGCGGGGTACACCCTGGACAAGTCGCCACCTCATCGCAGGGCCAACACAGATAGACAGACAACATTCACACTCACATTCACACACTAGGGCCAATTTAGTGTTGCCAATCAACCTATCCCCAGGTGCATGTCTTTGGATGTGGGAGGAAGCCGGAGGACCCGGAGGGAACCCACGCAGTCACGGGGAGAACATGCAAACTCCACACAGAAAGATCCCGAGTGCAGGATCGAACCCAGGACCTTTGTATTGTGAGGCACACACACTAATTGTTTAGAAAAAAAACAAGTAAATACACCACAAAGGTGTGTTATTGTTTGTGCTATGGCGCCATCTTTTAGACGTGTTTTCTCACTGCAGGTGCTGCATTGCCCTTCTGTTTAGAGCTTTCAACTGGACGTACAAGTGCTGTTCTGTCTTCTAGTCGTCCATAGCGTTCTACTCGTATAGATTCTTCGGTCATCACTCCAAGCATTGATTGATTGATTGATTGAAACTTTTATTAGTAGATTGCACAGTACAGTACATATTCTGTACAATTGACCACTAAATGGTAACACCCGAATAAGTTTTTCAACTTGTTTAAGTCGGGGTCCACGTAAATCAATTCATGGTAAATGTTTGTAAGTTTTACAAAATAACTAAAACAATTCCTACTCACCGAACCATCCCATGTGTGATGCTTGTAAGAATGTTTTCATGCATATATGGTGCACTATCGTACAGACTTGCCAACCTGGAGACCTAGCGGGGGTAGCGGGGGTGTATATTGTAGCGTCCCGAAAGAGTTAGTGCTGCAAGGGGTTCTGGGTATTTGTTCTGTTGTGTTTATGTTGTGTTACGGTGCGGATGTTCTCCCGAAATGTGTTTGTCATTCTTGTTTGGTGTGGGTTCACAGTGTGGCGCACATTTGTAACAGTGTTAAAGTTGTTGACATGGCCACCCTCAGTGTGACCTGTATGGCTGTTGATCAAGCATGCTTTGCATTCACTTGGGTGTGTGTGAAAAGCCGTAGATGTTATGTGACTGGCCCGGCACGCAAAGGCAGTGCCTTAAAGGCCGCCCCCATTATTGTTGTCTGGGTGGAAATCGGGAGAGATTCGGGAGAATTGATGCCCCTGGAGATTTTCAGGAGGGGCACTGAAATTTGGGAGTCTCCCGGGAAAATCGGGAGGGTTGGCAAGTATGCTATCGTAATGTAATCAAGCTAGCTTAGTTAGCGTGAGCTAATATCCTAACACGTTTACGAGTGTCTGTTAGTATTAATAACTTACAATGGCATTCTCTTTGTATTGTTTCAGTTTCGTTTATTCACCAAAACGTCACCATCTGCTTAGCTGATTGGAGAGCTAATTTCCACAGCTAGCGGATCAATGACAACAACGTCTGTTTTCGTTTTGTTTTGTTTTTTACTAAACATTTTTGTGTAAATAACTAATTTCACAACGTACATATCTACAGCTTATAGTCCGGTGAGCTAATATATGGAAACGTATTTGTTTCTTCTAGAATTCAGTGGGTGCCGCTTATACAGTATACGCCATAGTCCAGAAAATATGGTAGTACAAAATACCAGAAACTGATGATAACTGTCGTGTATGATCATGGTAATTCCTAATGTTATTAATTAAAATCTATAATGACAAGAAATTACAATACATATGCATATACATATATACAAACCCCGTTTCCATATGAGTTGGGAGATTGTGTTAGATGTAAATATAAACGGAATACAATGATTTGCAAATCATTTTCAACCTATATTCAGTTGAATATGCTACAAAGACAACATATTTGATGTTCAAGCTGATAAACATTTTTTTTTTCAAATAATCATTAACTTTAGAATTTGATGCCAGCAACACGTGACAAAGAAGTTGGGAAAGGTGGCAATACATACTGATAAAGTTGAGGAATGCTCATCAAACACTTATTTGGAACATCCCACAGGTGAACAGGCAAATTGGGAACAGGTGGGTGCCATGATTGGGTATAAAAGTAGTTTCCATGAAATGCTCAGTCATTCACAAACAAGGATGGGGCGAGGGTCACCACTTTGTCAACAAATGCTTGAGCAAATTGTTGAACAGTTTAAGAAAAACCTTTCTCAACCAGCTATTGCAAGGAATTTAGGGATTTCACCATCTACGGTCCGTAATATCATCAAAGGGTTCAGAGAATCTGGAGAAATCACTGCACATAAGCAGCTAAGCCCGTGACCTTCGATCCCTCAGGCTGTACTGCATCAACAAGCGACATCAGTGTGTAAAGGATATCACCACATGGGCTCAGGAACACTTCAGAAACCCACTGTCAGTAACTACAGGTGGTCGCTACATCTGTAAGTGCAAGTTAAAACTCTCCTATGCAAGGCGAAAACCGTTTATCAACAACACCCAGAAACCCAGTCGGCTTCGCTGGGCCAGAGCTCATCTAAGATGGACTGATACAAAGTGGAAAAGTGTTCTGTGGTCTGACGAGTCCACATTTCAAATTGTTTTTGGAAACGGTGGACGTCGTGTCCTCCGGACCAAAGAGGAAACGAACCATCCGGATTGTTATAGGCCCAAAGTGTAAAAGCCAGCATCTGTGATGGTATGGGGGTGTATTAGTGCCCAAGAAATGGGTAACTTACACATCTGTGAAGGCGCCATTAATACTGAAAGGTACATACAGGTTTTGGAGCAACATATGTTGCCATCCAAGCAACGTTACCATGGACGCCCCTGCTTATTTCAGCAAGACAATGCCAAGCCACGTGATACATCAACGTGGCTTCATAGTAAAAGAGTGCGGGTACTAGACTGGCCTGCCTGTAGTCCAGACCTGTTTCCCATTGAAAATGTGTGGCGCATTATGAAGCCTAAAATACCACAACGGAGACCCCCGGACTGTTGAACAACTTAAGCTGTACATCAAGCAAGAATGGGAAAGAATTCCACCTGAGAAGCTTAAAAAATGTGTCTCCTCAGTTCCCAAACGTTTACTAAGTGGTGTTAAAAGGAAAGGCCATGTAACACAGTGGTGAACATGCCCTTTCCCAACTACTTTGGCACGTGTTGCAGCCATGAAATTCTAAGTTAATTATTTTTGGCAAAAAAAAAATAAAGTTTTTGAGTTTGAACATCAAATATTTTGTCTTTGTAGTGTATTCAATTGAATATGGGTTGAAAAGGATTTGCAAATCATTGTATTCCGTTTATATTTACATCTAACACAATTTCCCAACTCATATGGAAACGAGGTTTGTACATATAGAGAGTGTGTAGTGTACAGTCCCCATATATCCATACATGTGCCTCTCCTGCATTAGGGTCGCACCACTTTCAGATGGTCCCGGGCACTTATTTCATAGTTCTCCACCTAAAAATAATAAGTAGTGATTTTCGACTTGTTTTCTAACAAGTTTCAACACATTGTGGAACATCCACTTTTAGCTAAAAAATGTGGGCGGGCGAAGACTGGAGGCAATTTCATATTGTGCAGTATATGTTTTGGTCCCATATTTTTTCCGGAATTTGAAGGATTTACCAAATATGTCTGCCAGGTGCATTGTGGCAGGTTGTAGCAATACAACTAAAGAAGATGTCAGCCTGCATATATTTCCATATGATGGCAATTTGAGGAAAGTATGGACCTCAACTGTCAAATTGACCTGCGCAAAATGGGACGGACCACGAAGAGGAGTGTAATTTGCAGCAATCATTTTAATGATTCTGACTTCAAAGAAGAAGGATTTTGGTATGAGTTTGGATGTAAATAATTTAAAAGACATTTGGAGCACTCCCGGGGGGAGAAAGTCTGAGTCAGGACCTGCGGAAAACGGAGAAAGAAAAAAGAGAGAAAAAGAGGGAAAGCCGCTAACATTCTAATTTGCGTCCTCTTCGACTGATGTTTTCCTCAAGATGCTTGAGGAAATGTTGAAAAAGCATGAAGAACCACAGGCTATGGTGTCAATGGAAGAGCAGGGAAGTCCGGAAATGGCGATCTTGTTTGTGCTCATGATGTTAACTATGTCAGTTTTGAAGTAATCATGGATCAGTGCGACACAAGAAAGCCATGAAATTATCAAAATGTCTTTATCCGCATGGTTTATGCGGGGAAATGGGCTCAAAAACTCAAAAACTAATTGATATTATTGAAAATGATTGCCAGATTCATTTTAAGGACCAAAAACTACAAAGACAAATTTCGGTCAGCTGGATGCTATGGGTCCTTTAATGGTGAAATACAAAATTTGTTGACTAGCTATGGCAGTGATTCTCAAACTGTGGTACGAGTACCACTAGTGGTGCGTGGGCCTCATCTAGTGGTACTCCAAAGAATCTCTTAAGTATGTGTAATTAGTTTTATTTGATTCAGTATTTAAGTACAGTGTTTTATTGTTCTATATTCAAACACAGTGTTACTGTTCGATCTGTGTGTAATGTTACAGTGGTCAAAAATATTTAATATACTTGTTAAATAAAACATCTGCCTTGGTTTTTATAAAAATTGAGGTCTACTATGTTAATGATGTGAATTCATTAACTCATATTATGTTCTACATATGGTGAATATTAATATGGAGAAAGCAAACTGTCAGAATAATTGTATCTAAGTTATCACAAAACTTTGTGTTTCCATGAGTTACCGGCGAGCAGACAAAAGCTGTCTTTGATCTTACCAAGCAAAAGGCTTGTAAAACTTCACTGTGTAGAATGGGAAGTGACATGAAGGCGTCGGTTTCTTTGATCTATTGTAATCCACAGGAAGATGCCCAAAACATCATAAGGGACCCATCTCACCCTGGACATAAACTTTTTGAACTGCTGCCCTCGGGCAGGAGATACAGGACAGTAAAATGCCGAAACCGATTTAAGAACACTTTTTACCCAAGAGCAATAGTGTCGCTGAACACAAGACAATAATGACTGTGCATGTGATCTGCGTGCTTGGTATTTTTATGTATTTTATGTATTTGTATCTATTTATCAATGTTCTTATGTTTTTATGTGTTATTATGAATTTGCACTAAATACAATTTCGTTGTACAATGTACAATGACAATAAAGATATATTCTATTCTATTCTATTCTATTCTAAGATCTTGTCTTGACCCAAGATCTACAAAACGGAGAGGAAGCAGGACCTGACGCAAGCTCCAGGCATCTTTTCTTTGAACTGTTTTGTGACCAAGGGCAACGGCTGTTTACGACCCCCCTCCCTTTAGAAACAGCTGATGCTATGTAATCAGGGAAAGTCCAAATAAAAGAGGAGGCGTAGAATTCTCTTGTCAGAGCGTGGTGGAAGACTGTACAAAGAGTACAGCCCAGACGTTTCTCCTCCTTGAGCTAAATTGAATCCTGTCTCTGTTTAATTCATTGCTTCTTGTCTGTTTAACAGATGTCATCTGTGTTTGAACCTGACACAAACCTTCAAGTTTAAGTAAACAGTGGTATTTCAGTTTGAGCACATAAATAGATAAGGCCCCTTAGTTTGATATTGACAGGTGGATTGGATCACTTCTCGTAGGAAAGAGTCCCTAATTCGGACTTCGGAATGCAAAAGTGATAAACATATCCTTGAGAGGAGACTACCTGTCTAGCTCAACGCCAACATTTAGGTTATTAAATTAAATTAAAGCAGTTGTTTTCCAGACACTTATACACAAACATCTCCTCTTATGGTCAGGATGTGCTCTCCTGACCCAGCACACACACACACAGACAGGAGGTAGGAATATAAGACTGGTAGTTTGGCTTCTCCAGTTTAGGAGTTCTTCATTTTTTTGACCTAGGTCCCTCCGGGTACTGCAGACCTGTATAATGACGCTCGCTTGTAATAAAGCAACTTTTGGGTCAGTAAAGCGTCTCCGACGTCTCTTTTGATCCAGCCACACTGCCGTGACATCCTTCTGTCCGGACGAGGATGACAAGACCAGAAATACACTTCACGACTCTTTTTTTATGTCGGTCATTATGGTGGTACTTGTAGAACCTTCTGAGGTGGTACTTGGTGCCATACTTGCCAACCCTCCCGGATTTTCCAGGAGACTCCCGAAATTCAGCGCCTCTCCCGAAAACCTCCCGGGACAAATTTTCTCCCGAAAATCTCCCCTCAGCTCCAGGACCTGAGTGGCGTGTCAGCCTGTTTTCACAGCGTGCCTGCCCAATGACGTTATAACTGTAGAATGATCGAGGGCGAGTTCTTGGTTTCTTATGTGGGTTTATTGTTAGGCAGTTTCATTAACATCCTCCCAGCGCGGTAACAACACACAACAACAGCAGTCACATTTTTGTCTACTGTGAAGCAGTTTGTCTGCCGTAAACAGCAATGTTGTGACACTCTTAAACAGGACAATACTGCCATCTACTGTACAAATGCTTTTGTGACAATAACATCTACGGCTTTTAGCGAGTGCAGTGCACAACTGCGCACACAACAAGGAGACAAAGCAGAAGAACGTGGAAGATACAGCCATGGCGACGCCGACGACGAGTAAGATGAAGAAATACGCTTGTAAGTTCCAAGCCGCAGCTGCGATTGGACCTGGATAGCCTCCGGGAAGAAGTAGTGGACTACCAAGTGCTTGGCAGTGAAGATCTTCCTCAGGAAACAAAGATTGACCGGTTTTGGGCCATGCTAGGAAGACATGGAAGATTCCAGACTCTAGTGCATTTGATGAAAGCACTTTTGTGCGTGCCACACAGCAATGCATCATCAGAGAGGGTGTTCAGCATGGTTAGAAAAATAGTGACAGAGAATAGAACAATGATGGACAATTCAACCCTTAACTCAACAATGAGTAGATGAGTGTTATGTGTGTGTATATGTGTAAATAAATGAACACTGAAATTCAAGTATTTCTCTTATTTATATATATATATATATATATATATATATATATATATATATATATATATATATATATATATAATAAAATATATATACATATATATAGCTAGAATTCACTGAAAGTCAAGTATTTCTTATATATATATATATATACATATGAAATACTTGACTTGGTGAATTCTAGCTGTAAATATACTCCTCCCCTCTTAACCACGCCCCCACCCACTCCCCACCCCCCACCTCCCGAAATCGGAGGTCTCAAGGTTGGCAAGTATGCTTGGTGCAAAAAGTTTGAGAACCATTCATCTAAGGCAGGGGTGTCAAACTCATTGTAGTTCGGGGGCCACATGGAGAAAAATCTACTCCCAAGTGGGCCGGACTCGTAAAATCACGGCACGATAACTTAAAAATAAAGACACCTTCAGATTGTTTTCTTTGTTTAAAACTATACAAGCACAATCGGAAAATGTACAAATCATAATGTTGTTGGGTTTTTTACACTTACGTGTTTCTTTCTAAATAAATTATGTGAGAATGTTAATCAGTCAACTCATTGGTGTTAATTTTCAATCCATCAAGATAAAAAAATCATATCAAAATAAAATTACAAGATGTTATTTATGTAGTTTGCTCATTTTCCTCGACTGGTGCACTAACATCATGTGATTTTTTTTTATTTTATTTTTTTTACATATGTAGCATTGTCTACAAAGATACAAATATTTGCTATTGCGATATCTAGTGGACACATTTAGAACAGCAGTTTTGGCAAATTTTTATACTTACCAAACTCATCACGCGGGCCAGATAAAACCTGTTTGTACGTTTGGCACCCCTGATCTAAGGGGATGGTGTCCCTCCAATTATTTCCCATATTCTAATGAATGAATAAATTACATATAAAAAAAAGAAATCTTTCACTCTGATCTATAACTGTTAAATAATAAACAAAGAGGTCGCTGCTGGAATCGTGCGTAACGACTCGGTTAAATCACTGAAGCAGATAAAAAAACAAAACAACCAGCCACATTTCAACAGATCATGGCCACTTGTGTGTTTTGCACTCCCGCCATCCTTTAAACCCAGAAATAAACATCTTTATGACTAATTCAGATCTTCTGATTTAATGCCAGGGTGGAAGGTTTTCGTGACCTTGTGTGCAAATGTCCAAGGTTTCGGTCCTGTGACGAACCAGATAGCTCGGCGTTTGGATGAGAAAACGAATAACTTGAACGTGATTATCAGGCTTTAAACTTGAAATGTGCTTGGCAATGCTTGTGTTTTATAGATACCTCCAGTGCAGATTTGCTTGCTGGCAAAAAAAAAAAAAAGGATCACATCAAACAAGTGGCTGAATAATCAGCCTGGAAAGATGTGCCAGCACATGTTTGGTGAATAATAGATGGGTTTCAGCACCAGTCTATCCTCACTGGCTGTGGCTGCAGGGGCTCAAACATACAACCGCTGAAGCAGAAGAGGAGAGTCAACAAATGCTCCCGACCGCCTTCCCTTATCGGTTCTCTGACAATGAAATATGGAGGTGATAGGCAGATCTGAGGATTGCGAGCTTTCCGCGTGAAGCAACGCCAAAAACATGCTATCACGCGCAAACACACAACCTTTGAGCCCTTAAGCCTTTAATCCGGAGATGAGTTGCAGCCTGCTCGCCTGGACAAGTTACTTGATTTGCTGCATGTGTGGATGGTGTGGTAGATGGCGCACAGCACACGACTGCGGCCCCTCACAAATAAGTGAGATCCTGATTGCGTCTCGCAGAAGCTCAGAGAAGAACGTGTCATCTACTTTGTCATGTTGGCAAGGCTGGGAGTCGCTCTCATTTCTACTAATCCCTTGGTGATTAAGTACTTTCATACGTGGCGTACAGTAATTTTACTTCCAGCTGCAAATCACTTAGTACCCATGTGGATAAATACAATTAATTAGTGTCACCTAACAAATAATCTGAATTCATACAGCGTGTCCTCACTGTTGCATGTTGTCAAAATGATTTGCTCGTTTAACAGCAAGCGGAGAAAAGGAACAGGAATTGAGACATGTGCTAAAATTGTTACAGTGATTGCGGTTGGCATGATCCCAGATGGAGAAATGGTAGGCGATGTGCTTTGATTAGGTACCAGTGTGGCTACAGCAGCAGATGACAGGTTTGCAAAAAAACTAGACAAAAACAAGGCAACGCAAGGCTGGATAAGATAAGGCTGGGGTTAGCAACCTGCGGCTCTCTTTAGCACCGCCCTCGTGGCTCCCTGAAGCTTTTTCAAAAATGGAAAAAGATGGGCGGAAAACATATTTGTTGTTTTAATAATGTTTCTGCAGGAGGACAAACATAACACACACCTTCCTAATTGTCCGAAAGCTCACTGTTTAATATGTTTGTGTTTATGCGTATTACTGCCCGAGTGGCTCCCTGTAGCTTTTTAAAAAATGTATGAAAATGGAAAAAGATGGGGGGGGGGAATACATGTTTTGTTTTAATATTGTTTCTGTAGGAAGACAAACATGACACAAACCTTCCTAATTACAAACCCTGTTTCCATATGAGTTGGGAAATTGTGTTAGATGTAAATATAAACGGAATACAATGATTTGCAAATCCTTTTCAACCCATATTCAAATGAATGCACTACAAAGATAAGATATTTGATGTTCAAACTCATAAACTTAGAATTTCATGGCTGCAACACGTGCCAAAGTAGTTGGGAAAGGGCATGTTCACCACTGTGTTACATGGCCTTTCCTTTTAACAACACTCAGTAAACATTTGGGAACTGAGGAGACACATTTTTTAAGCTTCTCAGGTGGAATTCTCTCCCATTCTTGCTTGATGTACAGCTTAAGTTGTTCAACAGTCCGGTGGTCTCCGTTGTGGTATTTTAGGCTTCATAATGCGCCACACATTTTCGATGCGAGACAGGTCTGGACTACAGGCAGGCCAGTCTAAAACCCGCACTCTTTTACTATGAAGCCACGTTGATGTAACACGTGGCTTGGCATTGTCTTGCTGAAATAAGCAGGGGCGTCCATGGTAACGTTGCTTGGATGGCAACATATGTTGCTCCAAAACCTGTATGTAGCTTTCAGCATTAATGGCGCCTTCACAGATGTGTAAGTTACCCATGTCTTGGGCATTAATACACCCCCATACCATCACACATGCTGGCTTTTCAACTTTGCGTCTATAACAATCCAGATGGTTCTTTTCCTCTTTGGTCCGGAGGACACGACATCCACAGTTTCCAAAAACAATTTGAAATATGGACTCGTCAGACCACAGAACTCTTTTCCACTTTGTATCAGTCCATCTTAGATGAGCTCACGCCCAGCGAAGCCGACAGCGTTTCTGGGTGTTGTTGATAAACGGTTTTCGCCTTGCATAGGAGAGTTTTAACTTGCACTTACAGATGTAGCGACCAACTGTAGTTACTGACAGTGGGTTTCTGAAGTGTTCCTGAGCCCATGTGGTGATATCCTTTACACACTGATGTCACTTGTTGATGCAGTACAGCCTGAGGGATCGAAGGTCACGGGCTTAGCTGCTTAGGTGCAGTGATTTCTCCAGATTCTCTGAACCCTTTGATGACATTACAGTCCGTAGATGGTGAAATCCCTAAATTCCTTGCAATAGCTGGTTAAGAAAGGTTTTTCTTAAACTGTTCAACAATTTGCTCACGCATTTGTTGACAAAGTGGTGACCCTCGCCCCATCCTTGTTTGTGAATGACTGAGCATTTCATGGAAGCTACTTTTATACCCAATCATGGCAAACCACCTGTTCCCAATTTGCCTGTTCACCTGTGGGATGTTCCAGATAAGTGCATTCCTCAACTTTATCAGTATTTATTGCCACCTTTCCTAACTTCTATGTCACGTATTGCTGGCATCAAATTCCAAAGTTAATTATTATTTGCAAGAATTTTTTTATTTTTATCAGTTTGAACATCAAATATATTGTTTTTGTAGCATATTCAACTGAATATGGCTTGAAAATGATTTGCAAATCATTGTATTCCGTTTATATTTACATTTAACCCAATTTCCCAACTCATATGGAAACGGGGTTTGTAATAGAAACCCCACTGTTTATGTTAAACATGCTTCACTCATGACAGTAATTGGCCAGCGCCGTTTTGTCCTACTAATTTTGGCGTCGCTGCCACACGTGTTTTATGCCACTCCTTCTTTGTCTCATTTTGTCCACCAAACTTTTTATGCCGTGCGTGAATGCACAAAGGTGAGCTTTGTTGATGTTATTGACTTGCGTGGAGTGCTACAAATCCATGCCAACATACTATTTAGGCTAAATGTGTGTACACATTGCATCATTATGCCTTGTTTGTAGGTATATTTGAGTTCATTTAATTTCCTTTACTTATGTCCTCGGTGTATTTAATGTATATTTGCATGTCTCATGACACATTATCTGTATGTAATATTGGCTGCATTTCTGATTGTGTGCCATGTTGTTCCAGACCACAGCAAACGTTACCATGTTGTTCCAGACCACAGCAAACGTTACCATGTTGTTCCAGATCACGGCAAACGTTATCCAGCTTGCAAAGATTGTAATAAATCCATTAGAAGAAGACAGCCTGTCCTTTCCTTTAACTTGGGCTCACGCATGTATACCTTTGGCAGTTTTAAGCCAGTAATTTCCAGGACTTATCTAACCCTCTGAGACACTAACTTAGTGTGCTGCCTTGATAATAACACTTATATAAGGCTTTTTAACTTTTTGCGGCTCCAGACAGATTTGTTTTTTGTATTTTTGGTCCAATATGGCTCTTTTAACATGTTGGGTTGCCGACCTTTGAGATAAGGTAAGGTAAAAACACGATCATCTGAACAAAGATCCAGCGTCCCGAGAAAAGCAGCACTGGCAGATAAACCCTCCTGCTTGGCAATCAGCCTGCAGGTGAGGAGATCAGGCTTCAGAAGTAGTAGTAAAATAACAAAAAGGCAGACCAAAAAACAGGATAAGGAACCAAAATAATAACACTGAACAAAGGAAAAATAACACAAAAGTCCAAAACGGTCATGATAGTCAAATGACAGTCCTAGCCATATTTTTGCTTGGGGAGTAACTTGCCAAATGGAAACATGTCACCAATCTGTTCTGCAATCAACGAAAAAAAACATCTGGTGAAGTTGTAATCGTTAAAAAGAAAGTCTAGTCTATTCTAGTAAAAACCTAGGAATAAAGTATTGAATTGTTCTAATAAAGGAGTGTCTAACTCATTTTCATCCTGGGCCACAGTACAGTGACAGAAGCCTTCAGAGGGCCACTTGATAATTTTCAGTCCCTCCAGAATGTTGTCACTGTGCAATTATGTGAATTTACGAAAATTCATCAAATCACTTGAAACTTTGCCCGATCCCGCAATATCGTCGCACATTTTCACCAATCAACTTTGACCCAGCAAGCAATCGTCTAACCAATAGAATATTTCCCTGCCTCAATGCCTCAAAAAAAGCCTTCCAATTATTATTATGTTACCATATTTTTTGGAGTATAAGTCGCACCGGAGTATAAGTCGCACCTGCTGAAAATGCATTATAAAGAAGGAAAAAAACATATAAGTCGCACTGGAGTCTAAATCGCATTTTTGGGGGAAATTTATTTGATAAAACCCAACACCAAGAATAGACATTTGAAAGGCAATTTAAAATAAATAAAGAATAGTGAACAACAGGCTGAATAAGTGTACGTTATATGACGCATAAATAACCAACTGAGAACGTGCCTGGTATGTTAACGTAACATATTATGGTAAGAGTCATTCAAATAACTATAACATATAGAACATGCTATACGTTTACCAAACAATCTGTCACTCCTAATCGCTAAATCCCATGAAATCTTATACGTCTAGTCTCTTACGTGAATGAGCTAAATAATATTATTTGATATTTTACGGTAATGTGTTAATAATTTCACACTTAAGTCGCTCCTGAGTATAAGTCGCACCCCCGGCCAAACTATGAAAAAAACTGCGACTTATAGTCCGAAAAATACGGTATTACACAATAGAGATGTAGCGGTAAAATTCCCAATGGTCAGATTACCATTTCAAATGTTAATCGTCGCAAAACCGTGATTATTTACCACACGTTGAAAAATGTTGTGATTCTACAAATTTCCTAGCTAGCGCTCAAATTGCTAACTTACAAACCCCAAAACCAGTGAAGTTGACACGTTGTGTAAATCGTAAATAAAAACAGAATACACTGATTTGCAAATCCTTTTCAACCTATATTCAATTGAATAGACTGCAAAGACAAGATATTTAATGTTCAAACTGGTAAACTTTATTTTTTGCAAATATTATCTCATATGGAATTTGATGCCTGCAACATGTTTCGTAAAAGCTGGCACAAGTGTCAAAAAAGATTGAGAAAGTTGAGGAATGCTCATCAAACACTTATTTGGAACATCCCACAGGTGAACAGGCTAATTGGGAACAGGTGGGTGCCATGATTGGGTATAAAAGCAGCTTCCATGAAATGCTCAGTCATTCACAAACAAAGATGGGGCGAGGGTCATCACTTTGTGATCAAATGCGTGAGCAAATTGTCCAACAGTTTAAGAACAATAAGATATTGTAAGGAATTTAGGGATTTCACCATCTACGGTCTGTAATATCATCAAAAGGTTCAGAGAATCTGGAGAAATCACTGCACATAAGTGATGATATTACGGACCTTCGATACCTCAGGCAGTACTGCATCAAAAAGCCATATCAGTGTGTAAAGGATATCACCACATGGGCTCAAAAACACTTCAGAAAACCACTGTCAGCAACTACAGTTTGTAGCTACATCTGTAAGTGCAAGTTCAAACTCTCCTCTGCAAAACGAAAACCGTTTATCAACAACACCCAGAAACGCCGCCGGCTTTGCTGGGCCCGAGATCATCTAAGATGGACTGATGCAAAGTGGAAAAGTGTTCTGTGGTCTGACGAGTCCACATTTCAAATTGTTTTTGGAAACGTCTACTATTCGCCTATAGCATTTCTGCTTAAAAGGATTCTTCATTCATCACTCCAAGCAACGTTTGTAAGTTTTACAATATAAAACAATTCATGCTTACTAAACCGTCCCAAATGTGATGTCCATAGGAGTGTTTTCATGCATATTTGTACGTGCTACCGTAATGTAATCAAGCCAGTGTTGTTAGCATTAGCTAATATGCTAACACGTGTCTTTGTTGGTATTGTTAACTTACAATGGCATTCCTTTTGTATTGTATCAGTTTCACAAATTCCTCAGTAAGTTCACCAAAACGTCACCGTGGCGTTGTTGAGTCTGTTTAGCTGATTGGAGAGTTAGCTTCTGCAGCCAGTGGGTCCATGACGGTGACTTCTGTTTTGTTTAATAAGCCATTTTACTGCCATGTGACAGGCATCGTTGGAAACAATTAAGTTATGTAAATAAACATTTACAAGGTGTTATGGTTCGGTGCGGTTAATATATGTAAATATATTTATTTCTTCTATAATTCGGCTGGAGCGGCCTAAATACCAGTGCACTGGTATTTGTTTTTGGTCTATTTCTTTAGCCAGAGTTACACATTTCACCTCTCATGAATGAGATAGCTATGAAACAGTGAGTGCGCAACATTAATAAGTACGCATTTCATTTGACCTCAGGAGCAAACATTAAAACACAAACCGATTTAATTTTCTAAAACGCATCGATCCACCCAGTCCCTCGAGTCCAATATCTTTGGATCCCTAATAAGTCATTGAGGTTATTCAGCCTAGAGTGATCTCTTAAAAGACGACTGCGAGACACCGGGGAGGAAGAGGCATCATTTCCAGCTCAGTGGGAGCTGCTTAAGTGAGTAATAGAAGAGAGGAGGGGACAATCGGGCCAATTGAGCACATCCTCAATTAGAGCAAGGCCCAGACATTGATGGGATCAGGAGCATAAAGGATTGGACCACTCCTCCACTCCTTGTCTTCATTTTGGTCCGGTAGCAGCCGACTGGTGCACAGCGACCCAGATAAGCGCCATTGTCATACGGGCTATTAACTGCTCTCATTTGCAAGGACGTTCTAAGGACGACACATTGGGAAAAAGAGTTGTATTCAAACCAATTTAGTCATCTCATCTACCCTGGCTTTTTCACAGGGTATTCTCAAATAAATATCTATTGAGGAAAGCAACAGCTTCAATAAACGCTCAGTTCCCAGAACGTTCTCTTCTCATAAACTCTGTTTATAAGTCAGTTTAAACAGGGCTACTGTAAAACCAATTCACCTTGAACACAAAACGTCTATTACGATTTGGAAGTGCAGAGGCAAGTTCTGCTAAATGGAGGCGACATTCCCACACCTGCTGATGGCAAAGGATTGTTGTTTCGGTCTCTGGTTCTCAACTGGTTGGCCTGCAGGAACCACAATCACCACTTTAAAGACAAGCAATGCGGGCATTTTTTTTAACATACTACAAATCATTTCAACCTGACATTCAAAATGACGGACAGCAGTCAAACAAAGATGCTAGCTCGATGCTAATTAGGGACCGCAATGTCCCTTTGGGACAGAGGACCCTATTGAATTTGTAAGGTTTTATTATTATTCTTTACTATACCGCCGCCTCTTTGAGCTTTAATTTGACCCCCTTACATGCTTCAAAACTCACCATATTTGACACACACATCAGGACTGGCGAAAATTGCCATCTAATTAAAAACCAAACCCGAAAACTCTAAATTGCGCTCTAGCACCCCCTAGGAATAAAACACAGACAAAACTGCTCCTAGGAAGAAAACACAGACAAAACTGCTTGTAACTTCCGGTAGGAATGTCTTGGATACATGAAACAAAAACCTCTATGTAGGTTTCACTTAGACCTATATTTCATTCATTGACAACCCCCAGCAAAAATCCACAGGAAGTTTGCAATTCCCCCTTCAAAACAAAAGTGGGGTCAATACAGTCACCTTTTTTTAAAACATTATCTCCTCTGAGCGCGTTTGTCGTGTCGGCTTCAAACTAGCACAGGAGAGAGATTGAACCCTTCTGATTAAAAGTTGATGAAAGAGTTTTCATAACTGCTCCGGTTTTGATTTTACAAGCCTAATAAGAACCGCTGCGCTGATGCTGCTGCGCTGCTGCCGTCTCAAGATGGCCGCTTAAAAGCAGGAAGCACCAGCGTGACCACACAATGCAGACAAGGTAGGTAATGTGCGGGTAAAGATATGTTGACTGGGTAAAGGCAGAAAGCACAAGTGTGACCCCAATATGCAGAGAAGGTAGGTAATGTGCAGGTGAAAATAGGTTGAACGGGTACAGGCAGGAAGTACCAGCGTGGCCTTACTATGCAGAGAAGGTGAAATTACATGATTACATAGATATGTTGTATGGGTGAAAGAAAGAAGCACCAGTGTGTCCCCAGGATGCAGGGAAGGTAGGTAATGTGCAGGTAAAGATATGTTGAATGGGTAAAGGCAGGAAACACCAGCAAAAGTCGGTCCCGTCCATCGCTGTTTGCAGCTTTAATTTATATTGAAATCAATTCAAATTCAATTTCCTTTATTTGACCAGGTAAAGACTCATTGAGATTAAAATCTATTTTTCAAGAGCGACCTGACAAAGTTACAATAACGATTACAACAAGACAATACAACAGAACAACAGCAGTCATATCACAACAGGTCAAAAAAAAAACAAAAAAAAAACGATTATGTAATAATTCAATTTATAAGCAAGTACAAACCCCGTTTCCATATGAATTGGGAAATTGTGTTAGATGGAAATACAAACGGAATACAATGATTTGCAAATCATTTTCAACCCATATTCAGTTGAATATGCTACAAAGACAACATATTTGATGTTCAAACTGATAAACATGTTTTTTTTTGCAAATAATCATTAACTTTAGAATTTGATGCCAGCAACAAGCGACAAAGAAGTTGGGAAAGGTGGCAATAAATACTGATAAAGTTGAGGAATACTCATCAAACATTCCTACAGGTGGACAGGCAAATTGGGAACAGGTGGGTGCCATGATTGGGTATAAAAGTAGATTCCATGAAATGCTCAGTCATTTACAAACAAAAATGGGGCGAGGGTCACCACTTTGTCAACAAATGCGTGAGCAAATTGTTGAACAGTTTAAGAAGAACCTTTCTCAACCAGCTATTGAAGGAATGTAGGGATTTCACCATCTACGGTCCGTAATATCATCAAAGGGTTCAGAGAATCTGGAGAAATCACTGCACGTAAGCAGCTAAGCCCGTGACTTTCGATCCCTCAGGTTGTACTGCATCAACAAGCGACATCAGTGTGTAAAGGATATCACCACATGGGCTCAGTAACACTTCAGAAACCCACTGTCAGTAACTACAGTTGGTCGCTACATCTGTAAGTGCAAGTTAAAACTCTCCTATGCAAGGCGAAAACCGTTTATCAACAACGTCGTCGGCTTTGCTGGGCCTGAACTCATCTAAGATGGACTGATACAAAGTAGAAAGGTGTTCTGTGGTCTGACGAGTCCACATTTCAAATTGTTTTTGGAAACTGTGGACGTCGTGTCCTCCGGACCAAAGAGGAAAAGAACCATCCGGATTGTTATAGGCGCAAAGTTGAAAAAGCAGCATGTGTGATGGTATGGGGGTGTATTAGTGCCCAAGACATGGGTAACTTACACATCTGTGAAGGCGTCATTAATGCTGAAAGGTACATACAGGTTTTGGAGCAACATATGTTGCCATCCAAGCAACGTTACCATGGACACCCCTGCTTATTTCAGCAAGACAATGCCAAGCCACGTGTTACATCAACGTGGCTTCATAGTAAAAGAGTGCGGGTACTAGACTGGCCTGCCTGTAGTCCAGACCTGTCTCCCATTGAAAATGTGTGGCGCATTACGAAGCCTAAAATATCACAACGGAGACCCCCGGACTGTTGAACAACTTAAGCTGTACATCAAGCAAGAATGGGGAAAAATTCCACCTGAGAAGCTTAAAAAATGTGTCTCCTCAGTTCCCAAACGTTTACTGAGTGTTGTTAAAAGGAAAGGCCATGTAACACAGTGGTGAACATGCCCTTTCCCAAATACTTTGGCACGTGTTGCAGCCATGAAATTCTACGTTAATTATTATTTACAAAAAAAATAAAGTTTACGAGTTTGAACATCAAATATCTTGTCTTTGTAGTGTATTCAATTAAATATGGGTTGAAAAGGATTTGCAAATCATTGTATTCCGTTTATATTTACATCTAACACAATTTCCCAACTCATATGGAAACGGGGTTTGTGCATTAACCAAGAGAAGTGGTTTCTCGATCTTCTAAAATAGACTTAAACTCCTCCAAAGTGATTAATTCTGGTAGCCTCAGATCTTTCTGCAGCATATCTGAAGGCTTTTGTACCAAGTTCTGAGTTGGCTCTAGGAACCAACATGTGGAGGACATCCTGTGAGTGTAGGCTGTAATGACTGGAGTCTCTACACACAAAGGAACACAGATAGGTGGGGACAAGTCCAAGAAGACATTTATATGTAAAAACTATCCATCGAGAAAGTCTTCGGGCAGTTAAAGATGGACAGTTTGCCTTATGGAATATCATATATGTGCTAGCAGTTAGCATTAGCAACTTTACGTGGCGATTTCAAACACCTTCAAATATGGCATTGGAATAGACAACTAACTTGTGAAAAAACGTAACTGATATCTAATATGTACACTCTCTAAGACTCGACAACAAAAGAGAACTGGTACATTCAACATCTTAATGGCAGTCGACTACTAACAAACTAACAAATACGGTGTACCTAAACTTACCAGCTGTAAAATCTCCTGGCCCCCTTTCCCCTCGTCTTAAAACCTGAAAATTACGGGGAAAAAAAGACTTGGCGAAATATGTATTTAAACTTTTGTTCAGAATCAGCTACTTTGGCGACATCTGACGTGACTTTCTTCTCATTCTTAGAATTAGACAAACTTTATTGATCCACAAGGGAAATTGTTCCACACAGTAGCTCAGTTACAAAGGATGGAAAGGGTAATGCGGTTATTAAGTAGACTAAAAATGTACCAATACAGCAATACATATTATACATACAATTAAGGCTGGGGGATATATCGAGTTTGTAAGATATATCGATATATTTTTAAACAAGAAATGAATTAAGAAAATATCGTAATATCGATATAATTTATTTCACATTAAAATGACCAAACACAGCTTATTTGTTGTTTTCCTTGTTTTCCCCCGTTCCCCCCATAGACATCTTATAAGTAGACGCAGCATCGGCTGCTGTGACGCGAGAAATTCGGCCGCCATCTTGAAGTGGTGATGAGAAGCCGGCGAGCAGCCTAAACTGACAGTTGACAGGTAGAAAACAAAGATGGTGTTCAGCGTTTTCCTGCTCAAATGAGCGGACTGTTGAAAATAGGAATCGGGGGATTACTTTTCACAAGTAAGATTTAACATTAACGTACTACTGGTTGTATTTTGTGAAAAGAATATGACCACAGACTTGAGAAGGAGTAAAGATCTTCAATAGTACTGAAATCGTAGCCGCTAGCAAACAAGAGTATGACCATAATAGAATTGCTTGTCAATGAAATTAATTAAATTAAAAAATGTCATATTTGAATAACATAAAGTTGAATTAAATGATGAAGATAAAGATTGTAAAAGCCAAAACAGAATTAAGACAGAATTTGGTTTTATTCTGAATCCAGTGAAACAAATTGGTGGTTTTAGCTGATAGAAAGACTTTCAGGTGTTTATAAAAGTTTGTGTTTAAGTATACATTATTATTTAAGGGAAGAATGTAATACAAAATATCAATACAAAGTGTCAAGACAGAATAAACTCTCTGCTGCTGCTGCAGCAACAGAGATACAGTCTACAGGTCCCTAAGATATATAGATATTTAATGTATTCATACATTGTTTATGTAGGATATGCGCATGTATGTATAACCTAATCATATTGTTTCTTCAACTTAAAAATAGCTGACCATTTTTTCCCCCTTCTCTGGGATTATATTCCCAGTTTTGATCTTGGACGTCCGTTCACTTATAGCATATAAGAATATTCTATTACTGTTAAGCAAAGTATAAATAATAAAACACGCCAAAACATGTGTCCTTTATCATAGCTACCCACATGACAAAAAACCGCGTGAAAATCAGTGGTATTCAGTGAGGTAATATTAATTAAATGCGCTGACAGTTCACTGCTCCTGCCAAATTAATTGCACTGAGTGGAGCGGATCACCACTCCAAGATGGCGGCCCCGCGTCTCGTCAGCGCCAGTAGGCAGTAGCGCTCGATGCTGCGTCTACTTATAAGATGTCTACGGTTCCCCCTCCATGGGCTACTAAACCCCTCCCCTTCCTCCTTCCAAGACGTGCTTGCACATATATCATCGGCGGTCACTCAAACGAGTATGACAATCCTCCTGGTAGGGGTGTATCCCTTTATGGAGGATGCCTGTGCGTGACTTTGTTTAAGTGGGGAGACTGGTGCACAGACAGTCAGTCACCACACAATCCTTGACAGAATCGGGTCAGGGTCCAGTGGCATGGAGTCCAAGATGACTGGGGACCTTTTTCTGCTGCAGCCTTCTTCCGCCATCGCAGCCGTTGTGGTAGTTCTTTAAACTACCGTCTTCTGCCTGCTCCGCCGTTGAGGTCTTCACCGTATCCCTGGCTAGGGGGCAGTCAGGTACTAGGCCTTTGCAAAGGGCCACCTGGGGTAACAGTAGTAAAGGGGTTAACCTCTTAGTGCCCCAAGACCCCATAGAAGAGCCTCCACTGCCGGATGCACTTTAACGTCATGCCCAGGACGTTAAAATTGCACATATAAGAACATCAATGACAGGTTGGTTGTTTACTATGATGAGTCACGGTTGGTTGGGGACAGGCCAATCAGATGCAAGATAGGGCGGGTCATCGAACCAGGAAGGGATTTCTTAAAGTGCCTGCCTGTAAATGTTTTTATTTTTTATCTGAGTTTGATACATTTTGTATTATTTGTAATTATATTACATAGAAATAATATTTTTCTATTTTATTTATGTTATTTAATTCTGTATTACTTAAACAGTTTATTTTCTGTGATGTTAATACTAGAGATGTCGATAAATGCGTTAAAATGTAATATCAGAAATTATCGGTATCGTTTTTTTTTATTATCAGTATTGGTTTTCTTTTTTTTTTTTGTATTAAATCAACATAAAAAACACAAGATACACTTACAATTAGTGCACCAACCCAAAAAACCTCCTTCCCCCATTTACACTCATTCACACAGAAGGGTTGTTTCTTTCTGTTATTAATATTCTGGTTCCTACATTATATATCAATATATATCAATACAGTCTGCAAGGGATACAGTCCGTAAGCACACATGATTGTGCGTGCTGCTGGTCCACTAATAGTACTAACCTTTAACAGTTAATTTTACTCATTTTCATTAATTACTAGTTTCTATGTAACTGTTTTTATATTGTTCCACTTTCTTTTTTTATTCAAGAAAATGTTTTTAATTTATTTATCTTATTTTATTAATTAAAAAAAAAAAGTACCTTATCTTCACCATACCTGGTTGTCCAAATTAGGCATAATAATGTGTTAATTCCACGACTGCATATATCGGTTGATATCGGTATCGGTAATTAAAGAGTTGGACAATATCGGAATATCGGATATCGGCAAAAAGCCATTATCGGACATCCCTAGTTGCGACAGCAAGCGGCTCTCCTTTGTACTAATGATGAATTGAGTAATCAAACAAGAGTCACAGTCTTTCGTATCCTTTTTGATATGCTGGCATGTTTCAATTTAAAATATTGCAAACCAAATATTACATCATTTTTAAATTAAACTCTAATCTGGTTGTAAGCATGCTCGTGTATAAACACATTTTGTTGTAAATTACACAAATTGTATTTATGTTGGGGGTAATCAGAGTCACCCACCTCTCTTAAAGTTTTACGTTTCATTGCAGCGACCAATGTTCCCTCTAATTGCGCACTGCTCAAGCGTTCTCTGCGCACGGCAAATCTATGCCACGCACAAAATCAAATAAAAAAATAAGCACCTAACAATTTTCGACACGACACGGACACGACAGAGAAAACAGTTTTCGTCATCACTGTTCAAATATTGTAACGTCTGTCGAGACGCTTTGAGGACATGAATTCCATCCATCACTTTACTGAGCAAAACTCTTTATTGTCGGCCATAAACACATCACCAAAACATTAATAAAAAAAATTATATCTAGCAAAACTGGTCATTTTCTGCAGTACAAACCAGACCAAAAGCAACTATGTTATATCAACAGCAGCCGCTCGCTCTTTCTCACTTGCACCAACACATGCACATATGGCACTTAGCCAGTGATGCGTTTACAGCCACACAAAAAGTCGGACAACTCCAACACCACGCATAAAGTGTCATTCCAGGTCGTTACACTATGATTTACCAATCTAATGTGTGCTTATTCTAGTGTCATTTATTAGGAATCTTAATTTATAAATATTAATCATGAAATGCTGTTAGTATATTAAATAAATACTAATAAAAATATATTTTTTACAAACAGGAAGTTGCAGGAATGTACACATGATCCCCTGCTTACATCTCATTGTGCAACATGTGAATGTTTTAATGGGAACTATATGCAATGTCTGAAAGGGGTACAAATTATGACCTCCACCCAGACAAACGATACAAGTACACAGTTCATGAAAAACAATATTTTTTGTTATTGTCATTGTAAGTGGGCCTAAACACTTATATTAGAAAATAATCTCATGGAAATGACTGCTGTCATTTGATTATAATAACAAGAGAATGTTGTTTGTCTATCTGTGTTGGCCCTGCGATGAGGTGGGGACTTGTCCAGGGTGTACCCCGCCTTCCGCCCGAATGCAGCTGAGACAAGCGGTAGAAAATGGATGGATGGATGGAGATTGAACTTGTTATTTAGTCAGGTTTGGGACAGGTGTGCTGCTGGTGTAGCCACAGTGTGCACGTCTGATGTTGCTCACATGGGCTCCACTGAATGCTCAGGGAGTTTTTGCGTTTGCTCACACACATGAAAAATTAGAGGGAACATTGGCAGCGACTATCTTTTATCATTTATATGTTTTGGCCGTACACATCCATGTTCTTCGTCACCTTATTACTGATGTATTACCACTTATTTCTTATTTGTTCCTGTGTGCGGTTCTCTTACTCCACAACATTGACGGGTTCACAATTTCGACCCTGTTTCGTTCGCACGAAACACGAAACAGAAGCACCTCCAACTGACTCATACTGAACTACGATTGGTCAGAGCGTGCAGATCTCCGGCACATGGCTAATGCCAATATGAGTTGGGCGCGCCCAGCCAAGTAAACCTCTGAGATCAATTCCACGTGACAAAAGAATGTGCACTCTTTGATGCATTTGAATTTTATTCTTAGGTACGATATTTTCTGGATTTGAATGTATGCAAATTTTTTGTAGGAAATTCACACAACTCTTAATACATGAGGCCCCAGATGTGTCGGCGGATTGTGACATTTGCTACACCAATTAATGGTGGGATGCTTGTATCTCAAATTATTGCTTGCCACTTAAAATCTAACAATTAGCCAAAAGACCGCTCTTATCGCAAAACTCTCTTAAATTGGAGCACTCTTATGTTGAGATACCACTTTAGATTGGTTTAGTGGTTTTTAACATATATTGATGTGTTCAAAAACACATCAATATTTGTTAAAAAACATTTTAACACGTTTTCTTTGACTGAAAATGTGTTAGAAGCA
>NC_084579.2:25813032-25860532 GCF_033978685.3 Nerophis lumbriciformis
ATCAAATGGTGTATAAGATACTCTTTAGGGTTCATATGTTTGTAAATCTGACTGGGATGAAGTCAGTGCCTCACCAGCCATGAACCTCACCGCAAGTCACTGATAAAAAAAAAACTGTTCCGTATGTTTGACACCCCAGATATACACCACACTCAATTTCCTTAATTCCTAGATTATTTGCAAAATGACACACTTCCGTCAAAACATAAACCCACTCATCAAAATAAAGCACACATTTGTAAAAATGCATTTTTATAGTCATCTCACTCACGCAGAGTGAGTTACCCAGAACAGTGATAAATACAAAACACATTTGTAAAAAACCCTATTTTACTATAAGAAATCACGTTTGGGGCATTTTGCTTGACCTTTTTAGCATGTGTGATGAATGATTACTGTAACTTGACAAAATATATTGGCAAATCCATAGCAATCGTCATTGTTTACTTTGAAGTGGGTCTATACGTAAGGACCTAAAGAGAAAGCAAAAATATCCTGTAACCTTTTCAAAAACTGCTCAACAATGATGCTGCCATCTGAAATTTTTTTGTTTTGTTTACCACAGTCAGGTAAAGTAACATATAGTAGTCAACATTGACAAATTAAAATATGAGACAAATAAAAAGGTTTGAAAAAAAAAAATCTGGAGATAAATAAAAATGACAACATAGAGCAGGGGTGTCAAACTCATTTTAATCGGGGGCCACATGGAGAAAAATGTACTCCCAAGTGGGCCGGACTGGTAAAAATCACGGCATGATAACTTAAAAATAAAGACAACTTCAGATTGTGTTCTTTGTTTAAAAATAGAACAGCACAAATGTACAAATCCTAATATTGTTGTTGTTTTTTTACACTTACTTGTTGCGGTTAATAATGTTGTTTATATTTTCTGAATAAATTATGTGATAATGTTCATCAGTCAACTCATCGGTGTCAATTTTCAATCTATCAAGATAAAAAAAATGGTATCAAAATCAAATTACAGGATGGTATTTATGCAGATAATCATCAGGGTGTATACATTGAATTATTTACATTATTTACAATTCGGGGTGTGGAGGGGGCGGGGGGTAGGTTTGGTTGTTATCATCAGTCATCAACAATTGAGAACAGAGAAATGCATATTGAAACAGTGTAGGTCTGACTTAGTAGGATATGTACAGCAAGTAGTGGACATAGAGAGAGAGAGAGAGAGAGAGATCAGAAGGCATTAGAAAAATATTGTCATGTCTGTGTAATCATGTTTTGTCTTAGTCATGTTTTGTTTAGTTTCTGGCTTTTTCACTCCCTTGTCTTGTCACCATAGTTACCCATTAGTTTCACCTGTCATGTCACGCACCTGTTTTGAGTCACGCACCTGTTGTTAATCATGTCTGTGTTATTTAAGCTTTTCATTTTCTGTTGTTCGTCCTGGAGTCATAGCCTTTCTCACCCTGCTATCCTCGCATTTATGCCCCCTGTCACACTCTGTCCACGTCTGCGCACTTCATGTCCATGCCAAGTAAGTTTGTTTATTATTGCCACAGTTAGTGTTTTTTTGTTCATAGTTTTTTGCCCCCGTGCAAGTCTTTTGTTTTCATTAGTCAAGTTTGTACATCCGCCTTGAGCGCGCCTTTTGTTCTTTTGAGTGTTATTATTAAAATGTATTTACCTTCAAGCCATGTCCGATCCAAATCCTTTTGCATCTTGGGAAAACAAAAACTCCACAGTCCAAGTCATGACATTATGACTCCAGCTAATCGCTTTCCCGCAAAGAATTTGGTCGAAGAAGGAAGTTGGGAGTCGTTAGGAGCCATGGCGGAGCGAGACCTGACGTGGGGGCCAAATGGGAAGCTTATTCCTATTAGCTCCATTTGGTCCGAGGACGAGGCTGCGTCACCGCAATCCCGGAAACGGCGCTCCAGACCGAGGACGTCAGGGAAGGCGAGCAGACCGCACGCAGCGCTCCCGCAGGCTCCTCCCACTCCGGGCGGAAGCAGGCTGCTGCCAGCTCCGCAGCTCCAAAATGACGTCACAGACCAGGATTTTTTTTTCAACTCTTTTTCTTTTGATCACTCACCTCCAGCAAAAGACTCCAATCCCATGACCATGATTCAACACTACCAAAATATGATTTTGAACATTAGATCCTGTCAAGACAAGCCACCCAAATGTCATGCCCCGCCCCCCAGGACTCAAGTCACGCCCAAGTCACACAAAAAAATTTTTTCACCCACAAAAACACAGGTACAAAAAAGACAATTTGGACAATTTAATGGGGAAGTTTCTGCCCTCCTCCGCCCACCCCTACAGAGAGTTCCAGACCGCAGGGAGCGCGTCTGGTATCCGCCCCTTGAGGGGGGGGCTGGGGTCGGGAGCTGTGTTGGTGGGGTGGCTCGGCATCACCATGCCAAGCCACAGCCTCCAGCACGGCCGCCACCACCAGTCTTCCGACCTGTCAAGCCACAGCCTCCAGCACGACCGCCCTCACCAGTCTTCCGACCCGTCAAGCCACAGCCTCCAGCACGACCGCCCTCACCAGTCTTTTACCATGCCAAGCCGCAACCCCCAGCTAGACCACCTCCACCTGCACCAAGGCTAGCACCAGTAGCTGCACCACGGCTAGCGCCAAGGCTAGCACCAGAGCCACGGCTAGCACCTGTCATTGCTCCACGGCTAGCACTAGTAGCTGCACCACGGCTAGCGCCAAGGCTAGCACCAGAGCCACGGCTAGCACCTGTCGCTGCTTCACGGCTAGCACCAGTAGCTGCACCACGGCTAGCGCCAAGGCTAGCACCAGCTCCACCACGCCAAGTTCCACGACAGACTCCAGTACCCGCACCACGCCTAGCCGCATCATGCCAAGCTCCGGTACCAGCTCCACGCCGCCAAGCACTGCCTAGCCAAGACCAAGACCCTCCACGCCAAATCCAAGACCAAGACCCTCCACGCCAAGTCCAAGACCAAGACCCTCCACGCCAAGTCCAAGACCAAGACCCTCCACGCCAAGTCCAAGACCAAGACCCTCCACGCCAAGCCCAAGACCAAGACCCTCCACGCCAAGCCCAAGACCAAGACCCTCGACGCCAAGCTCCGGTACCAGCTCCACGACGCCAAGTGCCGCCAGTCGCAGCTCCACGACGCCAAGTGCCGCCAGTCGCAGCTCCATGACGTCAAATGCCGCCAGTCGCAGCTTCACGACACCAAGACCCGCCATGCCAAGACCAAGACCCGCCATGCCAAGACCAAGACCCGCCATGCCAAGACCAAGACCCGCCATGCCAAGACCAAGACCCGCCATGCCAAGACCAAGACCCGCCATGCCAAGACCAAGACCAAGACCCGCCATGCCAAGACCAAGACCCGCCATGCCAAGACCAAGACCAAGACCCGCCATGCCAAGACCAAGACCCGCCATGCCAAGACCAAGACCCGCCATGCCAAGACCCACGCCGAGCTTCGCCGCCTGACGTGCCACGCCGAGCTTCGCCGCCTGACGTGCCACGCCGAGCTTCCACGCCTGCAAAGATGACGACGCGCCTGTCTCCTCGTCGGCCACGGATATGGCCGCTACCTGGTCGCCCGCCACGCCAAGTGCGCCCACCTCCCAGTCGGCCACGGATGTGGCCTGTCCCGGGTCGCCCACCTCGCCTGCTGCAGCGGCGTTCCACTCGCCGCCGCCACATGACTATGCCTCGATGGATTCGGGGCCACTTGGGCTGGCGACCCACCGCCATGTCCCCCTCCCGCCCTCCCATGAATCTTAAGTTTTTTCTTGGACATCTGGGATCTGTCCGTAAGGGGGGAGTTCTGTCATGTCTGTGTAATCATGTTTTGTCTTAGTCATGTTTTGTTTAGTTTCTGGCTTTTTCACTCCCTTGTCTTGTCACCATAGTTACCCATTAGTTTCACCTGTCATGTCACGCACCTGTTTTGAGTCATGCACCTGTTGTTAATCATGTCTGTGTTATTTAAGCTTTTCATTTTCTGTTGTTCGTCCTGGAGTCATAGCCTTTCTCACCCTGCTATCCTCGCATTTATGCCCCCTGTCACACTCTGTCCACGTCTGCGCACTTCATGTCCATGCCAAGTAAGTTTGTTTATTATTGCCACAGTTAGTGTTTTTTTGTTCATAGTTTTTTGCCCCCGTGCAAGTCTTTTGTTTTCATTAGTCAAGTTTGTACATCCGCCTTGAGCGCGCCTTTTGTTCTTTTGAGTGTTATTATTAAAAATGTTTTTACCTTCAAACCATGTCCGATCCAAATCCTTTTGCATCTTGGGAAAACAAAAACTCCACAGTCCAAGTCATGACAAATATCTGCATTTGATTGTTTACATTTGATTATTAACAACAATCCGGGGAGGGTGTTAGTTTAGGGTTGAAGTTGCCTGGAGGTGTTCTTTTAGTGCAGTTTTGAAGGAGGATAGAGATGCCCTTTCTTTTATACCTGTTGGAAGGGCATTCCACATTGATGTGGCATAGAAAGCGAATGAGTTAAGACCTTTGTTAGATCGGAATCTGGGTTTAACGTGGTTAGTGGAGCTCTCCCTGGTGTTGTGGTTATGGCGGTCATTTACGTTAAGGAAGTAGTTTGACATGTACTTCGGTATCAGGGAGGTGTAGCGGATTTTATAGACTAGGCTCAGTGCAAGTTGTTTTACTCTGTCCTCCACCCTGAGCCAGCCCACTTTGGAGAAGTGGGTTGGAGTGAGGTGGGATCTGGGGTGGAGGTCTAGAAGTAATCTGACTAGCTTGTTCTGGGATGTTTGGAGTCTAGATTTGAGGGTTTTGGAGGTGCTAGGGTACCAGGTGGTGCATGCGTAATCAGAAAAGGGTTGAACGAGAGTTCCCGCCAGAACCCTCATGGTGCTTTTGTTGACCAGAGAGGAGATTCTATAGAGAAATCTCGTTCGTTTGACACCCTTGGCATAGATTATAGGCTACATGTGCAGACTTAGGCAACAGCAACTCTATGAAAGAACATACTCAAAAGCCTCAGTTACTGATTGTAATCATCACCTGTCCGTCCAGCTGGATCAGGCCATGGTATCTCATCCACATCACATGTGCAAGATGGGAAGGTGTGTGTAAAGCATGGTGTGGAATATTTCGCAAAAACTGTGAAGCAGAGTCTATGCCTAATGTTAGGCAAATCTGCACAGTGGTTTTGCTCACGGTGTGGAACATTTCGTTAACTGTGTGAACATTTCAAATTGAGTGTGTAAGCAATTGGAATAAACTGTAATGAGGCAACTGGTTTAGTTCAGAGGCTCATTTGTGTGTTTAATGTGCTAAGTTGTTTTGTTATGTCTTTCTATGCCGAGTTTTGTGTGTTCTTGTCATCTTTGACACCATGACTGTGGTCGGTGTCTTGTGTGGTGACAGAGGGTCTGTCATGCCCACCTAGGATGCAATTCAGCTTCGCCTGGCGGATTACACCTGTTTGGCAACAACCAAGACCACAGAAGACCTGAGATCAGAGAGCAGGGGAATTCAACTTGCAGACCGCTCGAAAGAAGTAAAATCACATTGTTGACTTGTCAAAATGCGTTTGCTCTGTTGACATATTTTTTTTTGCAGTGGACGAGAAAGGTCACAACAGTAGCAAAAGGCACAACACAACAACTTACAGCGACAACGGAAGTGACAATCACAACACTTTATTTTCACTTTCCAACTTCGTTCAATAAAACTTTCCGCCTCAGTCAGTTGGTCCTCTGTCACTTGCGTTCTGTCCGTCACTTTTGCTGTCACTTAATGTTGTTGTGATATGGCCTTTTATTATGGCTATTGAAGACATTTAAAAAATCTTCAACCTATGTCTGCAATCTATCATTTCAAACACGCACATTCCCAAACAAAAGGAAAGGAGCCAAAGTTGTATCGATTTATAAGACTGGAGAAAAACACACATTTTTAAACTACAGAACGGTTTCTTTACTTCTAATGCCTAATTTTCTAAAACCAGTGAAAAATTATTCAACAACCAATTAAACAAATTCATAAACAAAATGGGAACATTCAAAGGGAACCAATATGGATACAGAGCTGACACGTCATCATCGATGGTATTAATCAAAATAACTTAGGAAATTACCAAAGAAAAATATGATAAACAGTGTGCAGCAGCAGTAGTATTTATGGATCTAACTAAGGCATTTGATACAATTAATCATAATATCTTAACTAACAAGTTGGAAAGATATCCAACTAGCATTAAAAGATTACAGTTGGTACAAAATGCGGCTGCTAGACTTTTGACAAAAACAAGAAAGTTTGATCATATTACGCCTATACTGGCTCACCTGCACTGGCTTCCTGTGCACTTAAGATGTGACTTTAAGGTTTTACTACTTACGTATAAAATACTACACGGTCTAGCTCCGTCCTATCTTGCCGATTGTATTGTACCATATGTCCCGGCAAGAAATCTGCGTTCAAAGAACTCCGGCTTATTAGTGATTCCCAGAGCCCAAAAAAAGTCTGCGGGCTATAGAGCGTTTTCTATTCGGGCTCCAGTACTATGGAATGCCCTCCCGGTAACAGTTAGAGATGCTACCTCAGTAGAAGCATTTAAGTCCCATCTTAAAACTCATTTGTATACTCTAGCTTTTAAATAGACCCCCTTTTTAGACCAGTTGATCTGCCGTTTCTTTTCTTTTCTCCTCTGCCCCCCTCTCCCTTGTGGAGGGGGGGACACAGATCCGGTGGCCTTAGATGAAGTGCTGGCTGTCCAGAGTCGGACCGCTCGCCTGTGCATCGGTTGGGGGCATCTCTGGGCTGCTGACCCGTCTCTGCTCGAGATGGTCTCCTACTGGCCCCACTATGGACTGGACTCTCACTATTATGTTAGCTGTACAAACCCTGTTTTCATATGAGTTAGGAAATTGTGTTAGATGTAAATATAAACGGAATACAATGATTTGCAAATCCTTTTCAACCCATATTCAATTGAATGCACTACAAAGACAAGATATTTGATGTTCAAACTCATAAACTTTATTTTTTTTTTGCAAATAATAATTAACTTAGAATTTCATGGCTGCAACACGTGCCAAAGTAGTTGGGAAAGGGCATAATGACCACTGTGTTACATGGCCTTTTCTTTTAACAACACTCAGTAAACGTTTGGGAACTGAGGAGACACATTTTTTAAGCTTCTCAGGTGGAATTCTTTCCCATTCTTGCTTGATGTACAGCTTAAGTTGTTCAACAGTCCGGGGGTCTCCGTTGTGGTATTTTAGGCTTCATAATGCGCCACACATTTTCAATGGGAGACTGGTCTGGACTACAGGCAGGCCAGTCTAGTACCCGCACTCTTTTACTATAAAGCCACGTTGATGTAACACGTGGCTTGGCATTGTCTTGCTGAAATAAGCAGGGGCGTCCATGGTAACATTGTTGGATGGCATCTTATGTTGCTCCAAAACCTGTATTTACCTTTCAGCATTAATGGTGCCTTCACAGATGTGTAAGTTACCCATGTCTTGGGCACTAATACACCCCATACCATCACAGATGCTGGCTTTTCAACTTTTCGCCTCTTTGGTCCGGAGGACACGACGTCCACAGTTTCCAAAAACAATTTGAAATGTGGACTCGTCAGACCACAGAACCCTTTTCCACTTTGTATCAGTCCATCTTAGATGAGCTCAGGCCCAGCGAAGCCGACGGCGTTTCTGGGTGTTGTTGATGAATGGATTTCGCCTTGCATAGGAGAGTTTTAACTTGCACTTACAGATGTAGCGACCAACTGTAGTTACTGACAGTGGGTTTCTGAAGTGTTTCTGAGCCCATGTGATGATATCCTTTAAACACTGATGTCGCTTGTTGATGCAGTACAGCCTGAGGGATCGAAGGTCACGGGTTTAGCTGCTTACGGGCAGTGATTTCTCCAGATTCTCTGAACCCTTTGATGATATTACGGACCGTAGATGGTGAAATCCCTAAATTCCTTGCAATAGCTGGTTGAGAAAGGTTTTTCTTAAACTCCATCCATCCATCCATCTTCTTCCGCTTATCCGAGGTCGGGTCGCGGGGGCAGCAGCTTAAACAGGGAAGCCCAGACTTCCCTCTCACCAGCCACTTCGTCCAGCTCCTCCCGGGGGATCCCGAGGCGTTCCCAGGCCAACCGGTGAGATAGTCTTCCCAGCGTGTCCTGGGTCTTCCCCGTGGCCTCCTACCTTTCGGACGTGCCTGAAAATACTTCCTAGGGAGGCGCTCGGGTGGCATCCTGACCAGATGCCCGAACCACCTCATCTGACTCCTCTCGATGTGGAGGAGCAGCGGCTTTACTTTGAGCTCCCCCCGGATGACAGAGCTTCTCACCCTATCTCTAAGGGAGAGCCCCGCCACCCGGCGGAGGAAACTCATTTCGGCCGCTTCCACCCCTCATCTATGGTCATGACCCAAAGGTCATGACCATAGATGAGGATGGGAACGTAGATCGACCGGTAAATCGAGAGCTTTGCCTTCCGGCTCAGCTCCTTCTTCACCACAACGTATCGATACAGCGTCTGCATTACTGAAGACGCCGCACCGAACCGCCTGTCGATCTCACGATTCACTCTTCTCCCACTCGTGAACAAGACTCCGAGGTACTTGAACTCCTCCACTTGGGGCAGGGTCTCCTCCCCAACCCGGAGATGGCACTCCACCCTTTTCCGGGAGAGAACCATGGATTTGGACTTGGAGGTGCTGATTCCCATCCCAGTCGCTTCACACTCGGCTGCGAACCGATCCAGTGAGAGCTGAAGATCTTGGCCAGAGGAAACCATCAGGACCACATCATCTGCAAATAGCAGAGACCTAATCCTGCAGCCACCAAACCAGACACCCTCAACGCCCTGACTGCGTCTAGAAATTCTGTCCATAAAGGTTATGAACAGAATCGATGACAAAAGGGCAGCCCTCACTGGAAACAGGTCTGACTTACTGCCGGCAATGCGGACCAAGCTCTGACACTGATTATACAGGGAGCGAACTGCCACAATAAGACAGTCCGTTACCCCATACTCTCTGAGCACTCCCCACAGGACTTCACGGTCGAATGCCTTCTCCAAGTCCACAAAGCACATGTAGACTGGTTGGGCAAACTCCCATGCACCCTCAAGGACCCTGCCGAGAGTATAGAGCTGGTCCACAGTTCCACAACCAGGACGAAACCACACTGTTCCTCCTGAATCCGAGGTTCGACTATCTGGTGTAGCCTCCTCTCCAGTACACCTGAATAGACCTTACCGGGAAGGCTGAGGAGTGTGATCTCACAATAGTTGGAACACACCCTCCGGTTCCCCTTCTTAAAGAGAGGAACCACCACCCCGGTCTGCCAATCCAGAGGTACCGCCCCCGATGTCCACGCGATGTTGCAGAGTCTTGTCAACCAAGACAGCCCCACAACATCCAGAGCCTTAAGGAACTCCGGGCGGATCTCATCCACCCCCGGGGCCTTGCCACTGAGGAGCTTTTTAACTACCTTGGCAACCTCAGCTCCAGAAATAGGAGAGCCCACCACAGATTCCCCAGACCCTGCTTCCTCATAGGAAGATGTGCTGGTAGGATTGAGAAGGTCTTCGAAGTATTCTCTCCACCGATCCACAACATCCGCAGTCGAGGTCAGCAGAGCACCATCCCCACCATACACGGTGTTGACACTGCACTGCTTCCCCTTCCTGAGGCGGCAGATGGTGGTCCAGAATTGCTTCGAAACCGTCCGGAAGTCTTTTTCCATGGCCTCCCCGAACTCCTCCCATGTCCGAGTTTTTGCCTCTGAAGCCGCACACCGTTTGGCCTGTCGGTACCTGTCTGCTGTCTCCGGAGTCCTATGAGCCAAAAGAGCCCGATAGGACTGTTTCTTCAGCTTGACGGCATCCCTTACCGCCGACACCGGCGGGTTCTAGGATTACCACCACGACAGGCACCAACTACCTTGCGGCCACAGCTCCAATCGGCCGCCTCGACAACAGAGGTACGGAACATCGTCCACTCCGACTCAATGTCCAGCGCCTCCCTCGTGACATGTTCAAAGTTCTTCCGGAGGTGGGAATTAAAACTCTCTCTGACAGGAGACTCTGCCAGGCGTTCCCAGCAAACCCTCACGATGCGTTTGGGCCTGCCAGGTCTGTCCGGCATCCTCCCCCACCATCGCAGCCAACTCACCACCAGGTGGTGATCGGTAGAAAGCTCCGCCCCTCTCTTTACCCGAGTGTCCAAAACATGAGACCGCAAATCCGATGACACAACTACAAAGTCGATCATGGAACTGCGGCCTATGGTGTCCTGGTGCCAAGTGCACATATGGACACCCTTATGTTTGAACATGGTGTTTGTTATCGACAATCTGTGACGAGACAAAAGTCCAATAACAAAACACCACTCGGGTTCAGATCCGGGCGGCCATTCTTCCCAATCACACCTCTTCAGGTTTCACTGTCGCTGCCAACATGAGCGTTGAAGTCCCCCAGTAGAACGAGGGAATCACCCGGGGGAGCACTCTCCAGTACTCCCTCGAGTGAATCCAAAAAAGGTGGGTACTCTGAGCTGCCGTTTGGCACCGGGGTGGTGGTTCCTCTCTTTAAGAAGGGGCACCGGAGGGTGTGTTCCAACTATTGTGAGATCACACTCCTCAGCCTTCCCGGTAAGGTCTATTCAGGTGTACTGAAGAGGAGGCTACGCCGGATAGTCGAACCTCGGATTCAGGAGGAACAGTGCGGTTTTCGTCCTGGTCGTGGAACGGTGGACCAGCTCTATACTCTTGGCAGGGTCCTTGAGGGTGCATGGGAGTTTGCCCAACCAGTCTACATGTGCTTTGTGAACTTGGAGAAGGCATTCGACCGTGTCCCTCGGGAAGTCCTGTGGAGAGTGCTCAGAGAGTATGGGGTATCGGACTGTCTGATTGTGACGGTTCGCTCCCTGTACGATCAGTGTCAGAGCTTGGTCCGCATTGCCGGCAGTAAGTCGGACACGTTTCCAGTGAGGGTTGGACTCCGCCAAGGCTGCCCTTTGTCACCGATTCTGTTCATAACTTTTATGGACAGAATTTCTAGGGGCAGTCAGGGTGTTGAGGTGATCCGGTTTGATGGCTGCAGGATTAGGTCTCTGCTTTTTGCAGATGATGTGGTCCTGATAGCTTCATCTGGCCAGGATCTTCAGCTCTCACTGGATCAGTTCGCAGCCGATTGTGAAGCGACTGGTATGACAATCAGCACATCCAAGTCCAAGTCCATGGTTCTCGTCCGGAAAAGGGTGGAGTGCCATCTCCAGGTTGGGGAGGAGACCCTGCCCCAATTGGAGGAGTTCAAGTATCTAGGAGTCTTGTTCACGAGTGAGGGAAGAGTGGATCGTGAGGTCGACAGGCGGATCGGTGCGGCGTCTGCAGTAATGCAGACGCTGTATCGATCCATTGTGGTGAAGACGGAGCTGAGCCGGAAGGCAAAGCTCTCGATTTACCGGTCGATCTACGTTCCCATCCTCACCTATGGTCATGACCTTTGGGTCATGACCGAAAGGACAAGATCACGGGTACAAGCGGCCGAAATGAGTTTCCTCCGCCGGGTGGCGGGGCTCTCCCTGAGAGATAGGGTGAGAAGCTCTGTCATCCGGGTGGAGCTCAAAGTAAAGCCGCTACTCCTCCACATCGAGAGGAGCCAGATGAGGTGGTTCGGGCATCTGGTCAGGATGCCACCCGAACGCCTCCCTAGGGAGGTGTTTAGGGTAAGAGGCCACGGGGAAGACCCAGGACACGTTGGGAAGTCTATGTCTCCCGGCTGGCCTGGGAACGCCTCGGGATCCCTCAGGAAGAGCTGGACGAAGTGGCTGGGGAGAGGGAAGTCTGGGCTTCCCTGCTTAGGCTACTGCCCCCGCGACCCGACCTCGGATAAGCGGAAGAAGATGGATGGATGGATGGATGGATGGATGGATGGATGGATGGATGGTGTAGCTTTTGCAATCGTCTTATGTCTTTATGTTGTCGTATTTTAACCGAAAGTTGTGTTGTATCTTATGTTGTTGTGTTGTGGCTTCATGTCGTCGTGTTGGGTCTTTGTTGTCGTCCTGTTTTGAATTTATGTCATTGTGTTGTGGTGTTTGTATTTGTTGTGGCTGAAAGTTGTTGTTTGTTTGCTTCATGTCAGTGTGTTATGGCATTTGTTGTGACCCTTTGTGGCCATTGTAGATTTTTGGGGATTATTTTAGGCAATCTCAACTTTCAGCACACGTTCATTTAAAATGAGCACATAACAACAACACAAACTAAAAGTAGAAAATACAATTCCAATAGGAATTGTGTGTGAATGCCCAAAGCTGGAGCTGAACTGAAATGCGGAAGGAATGTAGAGTATTGTAATAACATCCTGCGCTTGGGATTTTTCTGTGTGGAGTTTGCATGTTCTCCCCGTGACTGTGTGGGTTCCCTCCGGGTACTCCGGCTTCCTCCCACCTCCAAAGACATGCACCTGGGGATATGTTGATTGGCAACACTAAATTAACCCGAGTGTGTGAATGTGAGTGTGAATGTTGTCTGTTTTTCTGTGTTGGCCCTGTGACTTGTCCAGGGTGTACCCCGCCTTACGCCCGAATGCAGCTGAGATAGGCTCCAGCACCCCCCGCGACCCCGAACGGGACAAGCGGTAGAAAATGGATGGATGGATGTTTGACTATCGAAGAATATCAGTTGAAATACTAGTGGAATATAGAAGGAAGGATAGAAACAGTTTGACTGTCAAATGGTTGGAATATAGAAGTACTTTGATAGTACAAAGGGTTTAACTGTTGATATTGTTTGATTGTTGATGATCGGAAACTTTACTGAAACGTACTATGAATATAGAAATCATAAATGTATGATGTGATAGTTGAAATTAAACTATATGACCTTCTGGTGCCTTCTGGGATTCGAATCTACATCACTAGGGTAAAAGGCACGTGTGTTATCCTTTTAAAACACCAAAACTGTCAAGTTGATGTCTAAAGTTGGATGTTCAGCCGTTGAAAATTACATTTAATTACCCAGAATTCTTTGCTGCAACAGTACAATGTTTTCAGCAATTTTTCATGAGAAATTCACAAATTTTTTACAATAAAATATGTTAGCTGATTGTATGAAACATTTACTTGCAAACAAGCCAACATTTTGAGAAAAAAACTAGTTGAAACCATTACTTCCATTGATAAGGGCGATAAAGAGTGATCCCCAACCTTTTTGGAGCTGCGGATCGGTCAACGCTTGAAAATTTGTCCCACGGACCGGGGCGGTAATGGTATATATATTAGTTTTTTTGTCATAAAAAAATACAATCATGTGTGCTTACGGACTGTATACCTGCAGACTGTATTGATATATATTGATATATAATGTAGGAACCAGAAATAGTAATAACAGAAAGAAACAACCCTTTTGTGCGAATGAGTGTAAATGGGGGAGGGAGTTTTTTGGTTTTTTTTATGTTGATTTAATTTAAAAAAAAATATATATATATTTTTTTTTATTTCTTGTGTCCGGCCCGGTACCAATTGATCCACGGACCGGAACCGGGCCACGGCCCGGTGGTTGGGGACCACTGGTCTAAATCACACCGTTTTGTGCTGGAATCCATAAGTCAGCCAATATGACATGCTATAACATCACATTACAACATTTCTTCAATGTGAACCTTCACGTAGAGTATATTACACAAATGAATAAAAGTTATGCTCAGTTAAATTATCGTTTTCATACTGCAAATGAGCCCTTTGTGGCACTATTTATTGAAACACAAAGATGGCTGCCAATCTTAATGCAATAGGTAAAATTACATCACTGCCCAGAATGCATTTCTGCAAAGGTATTGTTTTTTTTGCCAATTTCAGACTAAATAAATGTTTTTTACTACAACAAATATATTTTTTGATAGTGTTGAACATTTAGTTGCATTCAAGGTTGTTTTCAGGGAGGAAAAAAAAGACAACCGTAAGTGAGAATGGTGGGCCAAGTATCAATTCCAATATTTTGGAAAATCATGAGCATTGTAAAAACTGGGAATTCTTTGGGTTAAAAATATTTTTATTGTCCTAAACAAGACAAATATTTTAATGGTGGAATGGTTAAAATTAGTTGAACAATGTGAGAGGAGTAGTCTTAAGAAAAAAAAGGTCCAAACAACATGAAAATGATGATTCACTGTCAATGCGGGAATATTGGGGAACATTTGTTGAAGAGCCCACATGTCCTGAAAGCGCTTTGATGCTTGCTTGAACGGGATCAACCGGATGAACAGTTTGGGACTCAGAGGCGGACGAAAAATATTCCGTCCATCCATTTTCTACAGCTTGTCCCTTTCCGGGTTGCGCGGGGTGCTGGAGCCTATCTCAGCAGCAGAAGAGTTATAAATACAAACCCCGTTTCCATATGAGTTGGGAAATTGTGTTAGATGTAAATATAAACGGAATACAATGATTTGCAAATCATTTTCAACCCATATTCAGTTGAATATGCTACAAAGACAACATATTTGATGTTCAAACTCATAAACTTTTTTTTTTTTTGCAAATAATCATTAACTTTAGAATTTGATGCCAGCAACACGTGACAAAGAAGTTGGGAAAGGTGGCAATAAATACTGATAAAGTTGAGGAATGCTCATCAAACACTTATTTGGAACATCCCACAGGTGAACAGGCATATTGGGAACAGGTGGGTGCCATGATTGGGTATAAAAGTAGATTCCATGAAATGCTCAGTCATTCACAAACAAGGATGGGGCGAGGGTCACCACTTTGTCAGCAAATGCGTCAGCAAATTGTTGAACAGTTTAAGAAAAACCTTTCTCAACCAGCTATTGCAAGGAATTTAGGGATTTCACCATCTACGGTCCGTAATATCATCAAAGGGTTCAGAGAATCTAGAGAAATCACTGCACGTAAGCAGCTAAGCCCGTGACTTTCGATCCCTCAGGCTGTACTGCATCAACAAGCGACATCAGTGTGTAAAGGATATCACCACATGGGCTCAGGAACACTTCAGAAACCCACTGTCAGTAACTACAGTTAGTCCCTACATCTGTAAGTGTAAGTTAAAACTCTCCTATGCAAGGCAAAAACTGTTTATCAACAACACCCAGAAACGCCGTCGGCTTCGCTGGGCCTGAGCTCATCTAAGAAGGTGTTCCGTGGTCTGACGAGTCCACATTTCAAATTGTTTTTGGAAACTGTGGACGTCGTGTCCTCCGGATCAAAGAGGAAAAGAACCATCCGGATTGTTATCGACGTAAAGTTGAAAAGCCAGCATCTGTGATGGTATGGGGGTGTATTAGTGCCCAAGACATGGGTAACTTACACATCTCTCCCGTCCAAAGGCAAAACCCAGTAACTCAATTTTGGTCAAAACTGAGCTGATAATAATTTTGGAGTTACTAGGTGATGTGCTTTACATTAGTGTATGTGATATTGTAATTTGTTCCGTAAGTAAGCTGTTACGCGCATGGCAGGACCTAGCAACTACCACATAACTGCGTAGATACAACAGAAAAACCGTTTGTTTTATCAAAATCAGCTAGAAGTGAGTTACTAGGTTCTGCTTTTGGACGGGAGATCTGTGAAGGCGCCATTAATGCTGAATGGTACATACAGGTTTTGGAGCAACATATGTTGCCATCCAAGCAACGTTATCATGGACGCCCCTGCTTATTTCAGCAAGACAATGCCAAGCCACGTATTACATCAACGTGGCTTCATAGTAAAAGAGTGTGAGTACTAGACTGGCCTGCCTGTAGTCCAGACCTGTCTCCCATTGGAAATGTGTGGCGCATTATGAAGCCTAAAATACCACAACGGAGACCCCCGGACTGTTGAACAACTTAAGCTGTACATCAAGCAAGAATGGGAAAGAATTCCACCTGAGAAGCTTAAAAAATGTGTCTCCTCAGTTCCCAAACGTTTACTGAGTGTTGTTAAAAGGGAAGGCCATGTAACACAGTGGTGAACATGCCCTTTCCCAACTACTTTGGCACATGTTGGAGCCATGAAATTCTAAGTTAATTATTATTTGCCAAAAATAAATAAAGTTTATGAGTTTGAACATCAAATATCTTGTCTTTGTCGTGCATTCAATTGAATATGGGTTGAAAAGGATTTGCAAATCATTGTATTCCGTTTATATTTACATCTAACACAATTTCCCAACTCATATGGAAACGGGGTTTGTATGTGAACTTTGGTGTAGAAAAATGTGAATGCTATAAAACCTCCAAACGACAGGATGGTGTTTTCTGTCAACATGAAATGTTACTACATTTCAACTTGTCCACATGGTCTTTGACTTATAAATGAGCTCAAATTGACTCTGTTACAATTTGAGTCCTCAGTGATTTCTGCTGTTTTTAGAGCCCGGACTGTAATGTTGACTGAACCAGAAATTCTAGACTCCACATCTGTGATCAAGTGAAACTCCTACATGTTCCCCTTTTGAGACAAGGAGTACATCCTCTCCGATCGTATTACTTCAACTCCCGACACTCCCTTAAGTCTGGAAGAACACTCTTTCTCCTCACCTTCCTGGCTGGCCTCTCATGTCAAATTGAGAGCAGTGCTGGTGACAAGCGTCCATAATCATCCTCACTCTCGTCTTCTCGCACATGCCAATTTATAATTGACCAGCTGGCTCTGCTGTGATGAACTGAGCAGTCAGAGCTCCTCCACTTCCCTCCAGGCGTCCTCGACTGAGACGTAACCTTTTCTTGCTAATCACAACAGCACTCGCTCATCAGCTCAGCCTGAAATTTAGGAACTTCTGTCAAAAGTTCAATAAAGGCTTTAAGATAACAAATACTAGACTCACTTTTTATCAGAGGTAGGTAGGGTAGACAAACATAGTGCTTGACTAAAAGTACTATGACTTTTTTTGTGTTTGAATTTTGTGACAAACAAAATTACGCTGACAATTTATTTAAAAAAAAAAATGTTGGCAACATGTGTGTGCTTAAATTTTCAGTGTTTTAAAGTTCATTGTCTAAAAATTAAATGTTTAAAAATTCAGCGTATAAAAATTTGGTGTTAAAAAATTCAGTGTTTAAAAATTTAATGTATAAAAATTAATTGTTTAAAAATTGAGCGTATGAAAATTCAGTGTTTTCAAAATTCAGTCTATAAAAAATCAGTGTTTAAAAATTCAGTATAAAACATTTGGTGTTTTAGAATTCATTGTTTAAAAATTTGGTGTATAAAAATTCAGTGTTTGAAAATTTAGTGTATAAAAATTCATTGTTTAAAAATTCAGTGTATAAAAAAATTAATTGTTTGAAAATTGTGTATAAAAATTCAGTTTTTAAAAATTAAGTATTTTAAAATTCAGTGTATAACATTTCAGTTTATACAATTTCAGTGTTTAAAAATTTGGTGTATACAAATTGTTTAAAAATTCGGTGTATAAAAATTCAGTGTTTAAACATTTATTGTATGAAAATTCAGTGTTTTCAAAATTTTGTCTATAAACAAAATCAGTGTTTAAAAATTCAGTATAAAAAATTTGGTGTTTTAAAATTTCATTGTTCAAAAATGCGTTGTATAAAAATTCAGTCTTTGAAAATTTAGTGTATAGAAATTAATTGTTTAAAAATTCAGTGTATAAAAATTCAGACTTTAAAAATTCAGTGTATAAAAAAAATATTTGTTTAAAAATTTGGTGTATAAAAATTCAGTTTAAAAAAAATGATGTTTAAAAATCCATTGTTTAAAAATTTGGTGTATAAAAATTCAGTGTTTAAAAATGTTGTGTATAAAAATTCATTGTTTGGAATTTCAGTGCTGAAAAATTCAGTGTCGAAAAATTTGCTGCTTCAAAAAGCAAGACTCACTTCAGGCTGTCTCAGAACCAGGTTTGAGGTCACGTGACATGGGTCTTGCAAAACAGCATAAAAAAGGCAGTAAACTGGGCATAATACAACATGATAAACATTTCAAAGCGGCCTGCTGGATATTTCAAAACTATACAAATAATTCCAATGGTTGGAATATGCACTTTTGAGTGACATACGAGTTACTACGGTAACCATAGGACGCTGTGCTTCATGCAGACCGGGTGCGAACAGAGTGGGGCAGAGTGTGCGTGGCTTGTTTACACAGCAACAAGCCTGATACCCGGGTGTCAGACAGGCAGATTTCTACAACAAAGTTCTGCAGAACAGTGATATTATATCCAATATGCGGATGTTTTTTTTACCCATTACGTTTATGTTTTGCCGTGTTTGTTGCATATCTGTTGCTCTTGCTCGATTATAAAATATGTCAATCACGCAGGTGGTCTTGGAAGTAGTGGCGGGATGTTCATATATACTCTATATTCAGTGTTTTATTGTTCATAGTTAATTTCATAAATCTCACATTCCATATTTTCATGTACATTCTGAGTGTCTTAGCTAGTAAAGAACAACAATTATTAGGCCCACCGGGTTGTAAGGCGGGTTTTGAGAGAAAAAAATAAGATTTTAAGTGTGCCTTATAGTCCGGAAAATATGGTACTTGCCAAAGCACTAGGGGGTGGTGTTTTCTTGAGCGTGACTATCGTCCTTCATACTAAAAAAATATGCATGGGGAAAAAAAAAACCACCAATCACAATCACCTGCTTGAGTTCACCCAAGGTTTGGATTCTTAGGTTTGGAGGGGGAGGAGCGAGCTGTGAGTAGCCAAATCCAGGTTTACGATTTAGCAAATTCACAATTACCTTCTTTTTACACTTGTTTTAAAGAAGTGGCTCTTAACCTGGGTTCGATCGAACCCTAGGGGTTCGGTGAGTCGGCCTCAGGGGTTCGGCGGAGCCCATACTTGTGTGACCCACCCATAATGTGTCACATTTTTGTGTTGATATATTTATTTTATTTTATGGTTTGAATTCGTTTTTGGAGCTGTCATTCCACATTTATCAATATTCACATTGGTCAGTAGGGGGCAGCAGGGCGTTTCTTCCCAATTGAATGCGATCACTTACAGACCGGAAGTGTCTTGTCATTCTGACGAGAGCGACCAGTCTGTGACCAACTGAAACATTCTGTGTGCTTTTTTCCTCCTGTATAACAGGTTAGTTTTGGTAAATCAACTCACTGAATAATATCCATGTTTTTTTCTAAGTTTAAGTACACATTCTGATGGTGGAGCCTAACTCTAAAGTGTTTGTGAGTTGTAGTTTGTATTTGTGAATGAATCCGGTGCACAGCTGTATTAATCAATACAAAATGGCGACGTGAGTGCGCAATGTTTATATAGGAACTTCTGATTCTAATTCAGACTCCCAAATTAGAGCTCCCGTTTTCTTATTGATTTTATAATGTATTTTTGTGTAATGTGTGTGTTCTGAAATAGGTTTTACATGCTATTTTGTTGTGTTTAGACATGGTTGTATAAGTTAAGCTCTCAGGAATGGTCAATGAACATTTCAAGTACAGTAACTTAAAGCTGCTATATAAGAAGAAGAATATGAAGAAAAGTAAAGTATTTAAATGAATGTTGCTAAATTGTGCATTAAGTTAAAGGTGAATATTCCTGAGAAAGACAAGACAGTGAAATAATGTCTAATTGGGCACTATATTGTATGTTTTGGAGTGATGATATAGAAATGTGAAAATATATGGCAGAGGCATACAGTATTGTTATGGTAATTATAACTCCAGTGATACAGTAACAGTTTAATGATAGTTTATTGAGTGTTTTGATGAAAATAGAGGTGAAGATAAAGTAAAAGACATTGACATGATAATACAAAGTGACAAAAGATATGGGAAATTAAGTGAATTGTGGATTTGTAAATTCTGTTAATAAATTCTGACGAGATCGACCAGTCTGTGACCAACTGAAACGTTCTGTGTGCTTTTTTCCTCCTGTATAACAGGACAATATTATCTGACTGCTTGTCCTGGCTACCTAGGACCTGCAACAGATATTTGGGGGCTCGTCCGGGATTGGCAACGCCATTGATGGTTTGACGATTGCTGATCCAGTGATATATATGAACCCGAAGGCCAGAGTGACTGCACGTTACTGAAGTGAGGTGGCGTGTCTGCGGTGCGGCGACAGAGCAGAGGTGGTGTGTCTACAGTGCGGCTACAGAGAAGAGGTGGCGCGACTGCAGGACAACTACAGTGCAGAGGTGGCGTGACTGCAGTGCGACTTCAGTACAGAGGTGACGTGCGACCATAGAGCCAAAGCGACTACAGAGACTGCAGTGTGACTACAGGGATTGCAGTGCGACTACAGGGACTCCAGTGCGACTACAGGGACTGCAGTGCAACTACAGTGTTTTAGTGCGACTACAGAGGCGAGGTGAAGTGGCTGCAGAGCGACGACAGAAGCAAGGTGTCATCACTGCAGCTAAGGCCATGTCTGAAGGACGAAAATAACTCTTATGGAGCATCAAAAAGCAACTATACCATCTCTCAGGCACCGAAGTCTATGAGGTTGCGATGTCCATCGGAATTGATCATGCAGGCACAGACGAGCTGAGCTCAACTGATGAAGAAAGCTGCATCGACCATATCCTTTCCTTTATGCAATCTGATGATCTGTTTAATTCTAATGATGAGGGTATTGGTCGTTTGATGATATTGAATGATGTAATATTGAAGGTTATCAAAAAACGTGATTGTTTTGAATTGCCTGTTTTTGTTTCAAATGATGAGCCATCTTGTTCAAATGCACCACCCACACACTCAGGTGATACTACATATCCACACACTAACCCCAGTACACACACCCACACAACCACACCAGATATGAAGCAACTACAAGCCATGTATGAAGAACTAGGCAGGAAGTTACAGGAATGTGTGACTCCCACCACATCTTCTGGCCTGACAACCACAACTGACCCACACCTGAACAACCATGATGCAAATGACCCCCTAATGACTCAAAGAACCCCAGCACAAGGTGGCAGCCAGCCATGTCACCATAGTGATATTGAACCCACACCACGCCAAACCTCAGAGAGGTTGGTCTCCCTACAAGATCTTGCTTATCTCCAGCGAAAAGAGTACAGGATACAGTGACCATAAGAGTATTCATGTTAACACTGTTGACTCCTCACCTCCCCCCAATTCTAATCAGGTCCCACCCACTGCAGACCAGTGGCACCCACCAGTGGATGTCGTCATCTGACAGATGATCAACAAGAGGAGGTGAAACAAATGTTGATGGAGGAATCGGGAGCTTTTGCTCGCAATGATGGTGACATTGGGGACATCCCAACCCTCCATATGACCATCAGTCTGAAAGATGACATTCCCGTCCAAAAAACATATTCATCCATTCCCAAACCACTCTATCAAGAGGTCAAACAGTACATCCAAGAGCTGCTTGCAAAAGGCTGGATCGTCAAGTCAAAATCACCCTTTGCAGCACCTTTTGGGTTGTACTTGTATAGCGCTTTTCTACCTTCAAGGTACTCAAAGCGCTTTGACACTACTTCCACATTTACCCATTCACACACACATTCACATACTGATGGAGGGAGCTGCCATGCAAGGCGCTAACCAGCACCCATCAGGAGCAAGGGTGAAGTGTCTTGCTCAGGACACAACGGACATGACGAGGTTGGTACTAGGTGGGGATTGAACCAGGGACCCTCGGGTCGCGCACGGCCACTCTTCCACTGCGCCACGCCGTCCCTTTTGTCTGTGTCAGGAAACGTGATGGATCTCTAAGACTGTGTATTGATTACAGGCAGTTGAACCAGAAAACAGTGCCAGATCGCCACCCACTGCCTCGCATTCAGGATCTCTTGGACACCCTGGGCGGCCACAGCTGGTTCACCATTCTTGACCAAGGCAAAGCCTATCATCAGGGCTACATAGCTGAAGGATCACGCCACATGACAGCCTTCATAGCGCCTTGGGGTCTATATGAGTGGGTGAGAATACCGTTTGGTCTCAGCAATGCCCCTGCTGCTTTCCAACGCAGCATGGAGGAGATGCTTGTCACCTTGCGTGACGACTGCTGTATTCCTTACCTTGACGACATCCTCTGCTACTCCAAGTCCTTTGCTGATCATGTCGATGCAGTGCGTCGTGTCCTGAGAGCCCTGCAACGTCATGGAGTCAAGCTGCGACCCACAAAATGTGAGTTGTTCAAGCCAGAGGTCAGGTATGTGGGGAGGTTAGTGTCAGTTAATGGGGTGAGAATAGACCCAAAAGACATCGAGGCTGTAATGTCACTGGGGGAGAAAAGACCCACTACAGTGGGGGATGTCCGTAAACTGTTAGGTTTTCTGAGTTACTATAGGATGTACATTCAAGATTTCTCCCGCATCGCTAAGCCAATATATGGGCTGCTACAAGTGAAAGGAAATCCTGATGCAACACAGGGGAAGATAAAGAAAGGTAAAGGAGCACAGTTTCCTTCAAAGACTCCCATACAGTGGACTGATTGTCACCAGACCATCCTCGAGCAGCTCATTAACGTCCTGTCACACCCACCTACACTAGCGTACCCTAACTTTGAACTTCCCTTTACACTACACACAGACGCCTGTCAGCAGGGACTCGGTGCAGTCTTGTACCAGCGACAGAGTGGAAAGCTGAAAGTCATCGCATATGGTTCAAGGACATTGACCCCCGCTGAAAAGAACTATAACTTTCACTCTGGAAAGCTGGAGTTCTTAGCCTTAAAGTGGGCGGTATGTGAAAAATTCAGGGATTATTTGTTTTACGCCCCATCCTTTACAGTGTATACAGACAATAATCCACTAACATACGTGATGAGTACTGCAAAGCTGAACGCCACAGGCTACAGATGGGTTGGAGAGCTTGTTGACTTCAGATTCAACCTAAAGTATAGGCCAGGAAAAGTCAATGTGAATGCTGACACACTGTCTCATCTCCCACTGGACATAAACCGTTATGTTGAGGAGTGTACTGAAGAGCTCGACAGAGATGCAATACGTGCTACTTGGGAAGGAAGTGAGGCTGCAAAAAGGTATGACATCGCCTATGTTGCTTCTCTTAACCTGGCCCAAAGTTCAGAGTCTCAAGTTAAGTCCCCAGTACCGACCATCAGCCAAAGTGAACTAATCAGATCTCAGAGGCAGGATGCAGCCATCAGTGAAATAATCAAGCTGAAACAGACAAAAGCAGCACTGACAAATGAGGACAGGAAGAAATCAAGTGGCCCTGTGAAAAGACTCATGCATGAGTGGGGTAAACTGTATATGGAATGTGGACTACTGTACAGGAGTGCAGGGGGTCGACAGCAGCTTGTCCTACCTTCTGAATATCGGCCCCTTGTATTGAAGCATCTCCATGATGACATGGCTCATCTAGGATCAGAGAGAGTCATTGGGCTGGCAAGAGATCGTTTCTATTGGCCCTTCATGAAAAAGGACATTGAGGTTTATGTCACAAAACAGTGCCCCTGTATCAAGAAAAAGAAACCTGTGGTCCATGATAGAGCACCAATGGGCAGTATCACGACCAGTGCACCTCTTGAGCTTGTGTCTATCGATTACATGCACTTGGAGCAAAGCAAGGGTGGATACGAATACATCTTAGTAGTCATAGACCACTTCACCAGATTTGCCCAAGCATATCCAACACGAAACAAGTCAGGCAGAACAGCTGCAGAGAAAATATTTAATGACTTCATCCCTCGGTTTGGTTTTTTATCCAAATTGCACCATGATCAAGGCAGAGAGTTCGAGAACTCCCTGTTTAAGACCCTTCAGCAACTGTCTGGGGTGGGACACTCCAGGACAACCCCGTACCATCCACAGGGAAACCCTGCCGAGCGATTCAATCGGACGTTGCTTCAGATGTTGAGAACACTGCAAGAGGAGAAAAAGAGCAACTGGAAGGATCATTTACCTTAGGTGGTGCACGCATACAACTGCACTAGACACGAGGCCACAGGTTTCTCACCCCACTACCTCATGTTTGGGCGCCACCCCCGCCTCCCTGTTGATCTGCTCTTTGGTCTGTCCTCTGAAGAGGAGGGTGAAACACCCCAAGGGTACGCCGACAAATGGGCTGTGAGAATGAAAGAGGCCTACCGCATTGCATCTGATAACAGTCAGCAGTCCAGCGCACGAGGCAAGAGACGATATGACCTTCATGTGAAGGGGATTGTTCTACAGCCTGGTGACAGGGTTTTAGTTCGCAACATGAGTGAAAGAGGAGGCCCAGGAAAGCTCAGGTCCTACTGGGAACAAACGGTAAACATTGTTGAGGAACAAATAAATGACAGCCCTGTTTACAAAGTGTCTCCAGAGACAGGTGGTGGCAAAGTCCGTACTCTACATAGGAATCTCCTCCACCTTGTAAACGACTTACCTGTGAGTGTGGCTGAACAGTCAAAGAACCAAGCACCGACTAAAGAGAGACAAAGGAATAGGAGTCAGGTTGAAAGGAATGCAGAGAGAGAGACATTCCAAAGCAGTGCTTCATCTGACTCTGACTCTGATGGCCCAAGACCACAGTAGCGGCTCAGAGTATCAAGGCCAGCCGAGTCACAAAGGTCAAATATAACAACCACCCATGTGCCTCATAGAAACCATGTTACTTCTCCATCCTTACATGAACAAGCAAGGCTGACCACACAAGCAGGAGAGCACAGACAGCCTCCCAGCTTCACAGCAGAGGAACCTGAACTGATGGAGCAAGAACAATCCAGTGAACACGAATATGAACAGAATGCTGAAAATGAACATTGCCAAGCCAGGTATGACACTAACCAGGACAGTCCTACTTCCCCTCAGTGTGGTTCAGTCAGGAGACCAGTGCGAGACAGGAGACCACCCAGGAAACTGACTTACGAGTCTCTTGGTCAGCCATCCTACCAGTCAATTGGGTCAGTCAACAATATTGGACTTTGTGGGCCACAGACATTGCCAGCATGGGGAATACAGTCAGGCCCAACACCACATTACCCACCCTATCCCACACTATACCCAACACTGCCATACACTGTCATGATGCCATACATTGTACCTTCATTTGCATACTAACATACACGTTTTGATTTGGAAAAAAAAGTGTATTGAAAAGAGTATTTTGTTTTGAATGCCGGGAGTCATTTTCTTTGTCGGGGAGCGTGTGACCCACCCATAATGTGTCACATTTTTGTGTTGATATATTTATTTTATTTTATGGTTTGAATTCGTTTTTGGAGCTGTCATTCCACATTTATCAATATTCACATTGGTCAGTAGGGGGCAGCAGGGCGTTTCTTCCCAATTGAATGCGATCACCTACAAACCGGAAGTGTCTTGTCATTCTGACGAGAGCGACCAGTCTGTGACCAACTGAAACGTTCTGTGTGCTTTTTTCCTCCTGTATAACAGGTTAGTTTTGGTAAATCAACTCACTGAATAATATCCATGTTTTTTTCTAAGTTTAAGTACACATTCTGATGGTGGAGCCTAACTCTAAAGTGTTTGTGAGTTGTAGTTTGTATTTGTGAATGAATCCGGTGCACAGCTGTATTAATCAATACAAAATGGCGACGTGAGTGCGCAATGTTTATATAGGAACTTCTGATCCTAATTCAGACTCCCAAATTAGAGCTCCCGTTTTCTTATTGATTTTATAATGTATTTTTGTGTAATGTGTGTGTTCTGAAATAGGTTTTACATGCTATTTTGTTGTGTATAGACATGGTTGTATAAGTTAAGCTCTCAGGAATGGTCAATGAACATTACAAGTGCAGTAACTTAAAGCTGCTATATAAGAAGAAGAATATGAAGAAAAGTAAAGTATTTAAATGAATGTTGCTAAATTGTGCATTAAGTTAAAGGTGAATATTCCTGAGAAAGACAAGACAGTGAAATAATGTCTAATTGGGCACTATATTGTATGTTTTGGAGTGATGATATAGAAATGTGAAAATATATGGCAGAGGCATACAGTATTGTTATGGTAATTATAACTCCAGTGATGCAGTAACAGTTTAATGATAGTTTATTGAGTGTTTTGATGAAAATAGAGGTGAAGATAAAGTAAAAGACATTGACATGATAATACAAAGTGACAAAAGATATGGGAAATTAAGTGAATTGTGGATTTGTAAATTCTGTTAATAAATTCTGACGAGAGCGACCAGTCTGTGACCAACTGAAACGTTCTGTGTGCTTTTTTCCTCCTGTATAACAGGACAATATTATCTGACTGCTTGTCCTGGCTACCTGGGACCTGCAACACTTGCCAACCTTGAGACCTCTGATTTCAAAGGTGTCGGGGGTGGGGCAGAGGCGTGGTTGGGGGCGTGGTTAAGAGGGTAGGAGTATATTTACAGCTATATATATATATATATATATATATATATACATAAATAAGAGAAATACTTGAATTTCAGTGTTCATTTATTTACACATATACACACACATAACACTCATCTACTCATTGTTGAGTTGAGGGTTGAATTGTCCATCCTTGTTCTATTCTCTGTCACTATTTTTCTAACCATGCTGAACACCCTCTCTGATGATGCATTCTGCTTCGTCTCCTTGTTTTGTGCGCAGTTGTGCACTGCACTCTCTAAAAGCCGTAGATGTTATTGTCACATATGCATGTACAGTAGATGGCAGTATTGTCCTGTTTAAGAGTGTCACAACATTGCTGTTTACGGCAGACGAACTGCTTTACGGTAGACAAAAACATGACTGCTGTAGTTGTGTGTTGTTGCCGCGCTGGGAGGACGTTAAAGAAACTGCCTAACAATAAACCCACATAAGAAACCAATAACTCGCCCTCGATCATTCTCCAGTTATAACGTGATTGGGCAGGCACACTGTTTATATTGTGGGAAAGCGGACGTGAAAACAGGCTGTCGAAACGTCACTCAGGTCCGCCTGAATTTCGGGAGAAAATTTGTCCCGGGAGGTTTTCGGGAGAGGCGCTGAATTTCGGGAGTCTCCCGGAAAATCCGGGAGGGTTGGCAAGTATGGCGTAGCCTCCGCCACGGAGGTAAAGACACATCCGACTTATCATGTAAATAAAAACTTATTATGGATACCCCCAAACAATGTTCCCTCTAATTTTCCATCTGATTTGCAGGTTGTTTGATTGATCGATTGAAACTTTTACTAGCAGATTGCAAAGGAAGAGAATACATTATATGAAAAAGTACAGTTTACACAGTACAGTACATATTCCGTACAACTGACCACTAAATGGTAACACCCGAATATGTTTTTCAACTTGTTTAAGTCAGGGTCCACGTTAATCAATTCATGGTAATGTGCGTAATTTGTTGCGAGTTCATGCACTGTGTTGGTTTTGTTCTTTGAACAAGGTGATGTTCATGCACGGTTCATTTTGTGCACCAGTAAAAAAAAACATGACTTTTTCTTGAATTTGAAAAAAATAAACACTTTATTTATTTTTATTGAAATTAAACATTGGATGTCCGCTAACTTCTTGCAACTCAACGCCAAGAAAACGGAAATGCTGATTATCGGTCCTGCTAAACACCGACATTTATTTAATAATACCACCTTAACATTTGACAACCAAACAATTACACAAGGCGAATCAGTAAAGAATCTGGGTATTATCTTCGACCCAACTCTCTCGTTTGAATCACACATTAAGAGTGTTACTAAAACGGCCTTCTTTCATCTCCGTAATATCGCTAAAATTCGTTCTATTTTATCCACTAGCGACGCTGAGATCATTATTCATGCGTTCGTTACGTCTCGTCTCGACTACTGTAACGTATTATTTTCGGGTCTCCCTATGTCTAGCATTAAAAAATTACAGTTGGTACAAAATGCGGCTGCTAGACTTTTGACAAGAACAAGAAAGTTTGATCATATTACGCCTATACTGGCTCACCTGCACTGGCTTCCTGTGCACTTAAGAAGTGACTTTAAGGTTTTACTACTTACGTATAAAATACTACACGGTCTAGCTCCGTCCTATCTTGTCGATTGTATTGTACCATATGTCCCGGCAAGAAATCTGCGTTCAAAGAACTCCGGCTTATTAGTGATTCCCAGAGCCCAAAAAAAGTCTGCAGGCTATAGAGCGTTTTCTATTCGGGCTCCAGTACTATGGAATGCCCTCCCGGTAACAATTAGAGATGCTACCTCAGTAGAAGCATTTAAGTCCCATCTTAAAACTCATTTGTATACTCTAGCCTTTAAATAGCCCCCCTGTTGGACCAGTTGATCTGCCGTTTCTTTTCTTTTCTCCTCTGCTCCCCTTTTCCTTGAGGGGGGGGGGGGGGCACAGGTCCGGTGGCCATGGATGAAGTGCTGGCTGTCCAGAGTCGGGACCCGGGGTGGACCGCTCGCCTGTGCATCGGCTGGGAACATCTCTACGCTGCTGACCCGTCTCCGCTCGGGATGGTGTCCTGCTGGCCCCACTATGGACTGGACTCTTACTATTATGTTGGATCCACTATGGACTGGACTCTCACAATATTATGTCAGACCCACTCGACATCCATTGCTTTCGGTCTCCCCTAGAGGGGGGGGGTTACCCACATATGCGGTCCTCTCCAAGGTTTCTCATAGTCATTCACATCGACGTCCCACTGGGGTGAGTTTTTCCTTGCCCGTATGTGGGCTTTGTACCGAGGATGTCGTTGTGGCTTGTGCAGCCCTTTGAGACACTTGTGATTTAGGGCTATATAAATAAAGATTGATTGATTGATTGATATTTTTCACTAAAGAAGGGTTTGATGAATGCGCATATGAAACTAGTGGGGTTCGATACCTCCAACAAGGTTAAAGTTAAACATGCTAAAACATAAAAAGCAATGTGTGACAACTCAATATTTGTGTTTACTTTTTTCTCGTTCACTTTTTTTACACTTAAGAATGGGAACATTTCACTTCAAACTTAAAAAAGGTTAACTGATGACAGTTTGAGCTTATAACATTTCATTTTACAGTATTTCCGAAGGCAAAATTTGCCAATTTAAATCAACAGTACTCACTTTGAATAGGAAGAACCAAATGTTTTAATTTGCCTTGTGATGAAATTCCTGATGAGTGCATGAAACAATCTTGTTCTAGCTGCTGCTTACCGTATTTTCCGCACTATAAGGCGCACCGGATTATTAGCCGCACCTTCTATGAATTACATATTTCATAATTTTGTCCACCAATAAGCCGCCCCGGACTATAAGCCGCGCCTACGCTGCGCTAAAGTGAATGTCAAAAAAACGCTGCGCTAAAGTGAATGTCAAAAAAACAGTCAGATAGTTCAGTCAAACTTTAATAATATATTGAAAACCAGCGTTCTAACAACTCTGTCCCAAAATGTACGCAAATGTGCAATCACAAACATAGTAAAATTCAAAATGGTGTAGAGCAATAGTAACATAATGTTGCTCGAACGTTAATGTCACAACACACAAAATAAACATAGCGCTCACCTTCTGAAGTTATTCTTCATTCGTAAATCCTTCGAATTCTTCGTCTTCGGTGTCCGAATTGAAAAGTTGCGCAAGCGTGGGATCCAAAATGGCCGGTTCCGTCTCGTAGAAGTCATCGGGAGTCAGTGTCGCTGTTGTTCTGTGAATCCTGCCTTCCGGAAAGCTCGGACCACAGTTGTGACCGAAATATCTGCCCAGGCATTTACGATCCACTGGCAAATGTTGGCGTATGTCGTCCGAGGCTGTCTGCCCGTCTTAGTGAAGGTGTGTTCGCCTTCGGAGCTGTGTGAAAAAAGCCACCCGGCCTCTTCGCGTAAACTTCCCTTAACCACTCGCTCATCTTTTCTTCATCCATCCATCCCTTCGAGTTAGCTTTTATGATGACGCCGGCTGGAAAGGTCTCTTTTGGCAAGGTCTTCCTTTTGAATATCACCATGGGTGGAAGTTAGCATGGCAAGCTAGAACCACAGTGAAGGATGACTTCTCATTCCCTGTGGTGCGAATATTCACCGTACGTGCTCCCGTTCCACAGTGCGGTTCAGTTGCTGTGAAATACGGTAGTAATCCGTGTGCGGATGGAGAGATTGCGTCTTTTTATGAACCGGATCGCTTAGTAGGAGCCATTTTGTGGTCTTTACAGATGTAAACAGGAAATGAAACGTACGGTGATATCCGCGCGTTTTTTCTTCTTCTTCCGGGGGCGGGTAGAAGAAGAAGCGCTTCCTGTTCTATGGGGGCGGATGCTTTCCTTGGCGGTTGCTTGCGTAGAAGAAGAAGCGCTTCCTGTTCTACCGGGAAAAAAGATGGCGGCTGTTTACCGAAGTTGCGAGATCGAAACTTTATGAAAATGAATCGTAATAAAGCGCACCGGGTTATAAGGCGCACTGTCAGCTTTTGAGAACATTTGTGGTTTTTAGGTGCGCCTTATAGTGCGGAAAATACGGTATTGATATCATTATAACACATTGATAACACAGTCGTGTTCTGGTTGCTGCTACTGATGATTCTCAATGCAGATGCAATGTAACAGGATCAATTCATATCAGTAATAATTATATATTCTTACCTCATCAGTAAAACTTCTCCTTTCCAGTCAGGAACCCACTCGTTGAGCCCTCGAGAGACCACACTGTGCTGCACTTATGTCCCTCAACGTGTTCAACCAGGAACATGAGACGTTTCTTTGAGTCTGGCACTCTAATTAGGCAGCGGCCATGACGCATGTTCTTGTTGCAAAAGAAAAACAACTTCTCCTGCTGATAAAAACTCATCTCAATAGGACGATTTCTCCAGCGCAGCCATGACAACTTTGTCGTTTTATACAAAGATGTGTTTGAGGACACACTGAAAATGTCACGGTTGGGTCACATGTTTATGCGTGGGTCGTTCTCCCGGGATGCAGACGGCACCTCGGACGAAGCGCGCATGTAAGAAAATGATTTATTGTCCATAAATCATGCAAAACACAAAAATACAGAAAAGCGTTCCGATAGAATGTGAGCTATGGCGACGCTTAGCACATGAACGAGAATCAAGAAACATAGAAATACTCAAGGTAATGGGTTGCAGTTGCAAATAAGGAAACCAGACTAAGTGTGGCGAACAATGGGAATAAGTAGCTCTCTGATTAGTGCCCGGCAGCAGGTGAGTGTGCCCAACACTAATCAGAGGCAGGTGAAACCAGTCAGCACCCATGGCAACCAAAACACAAACCCAAGGACTGAGGGAGTCCAAAACTAAACAAAACATGATCCGGGCAACGGATCATGACAGAAAAGACAATTAAAGACAAGGAAAAAAAGTGTAAGATGAAAGAAAAAAAACATTAAGGAGGATTCCACAAGATTATTGTTGTAATATTATGATCATAGACTCATAGGTAAAAGAAGTGTTTTACAAATTGTTCATACATGGCAGGTCTCGAAAGAGCTTTTGTGTAGAGTTATTGTTTAAGATGAGCAATGTTGCTGCTTCTATTGTTGTAACAACAAGAGTTTATTCTCATAACATTACAAACGTTTTCTAAGAATTATAACCAATATCACAAGGATATAATAATATTTGTTATATTATACATTACCTTAACTTAACTATTTATAATACTTTTTTTGAACTATGCTTTTTTTGTTGCAATAACACTCATTTTTTTAATTATTTCGTGTACAACTTAAATCTTTTTTTATTGCCAATATATTTTTTTTTAGAAAAAAAAAGTATATAAAAAATAAAGTGGCAATTTTATGATAAGCACTTGTTACCATTAGAACTTTATTTTCTTAAGATATCATTTTTTAAATAACTTTTTTCTCTTATTACGGCCTTTAATTTTTTTGTAAAATTTTGGTTTTATTCCTTTAATTAGTTTTTCCTTTTTAATTGCTATTATTTTAAGGTCAAGGATTGTTTATTTATCTCACACATAATTAAAACAGCCACTTCTGCCCCAAAGTAAATAAAGCATATATATATCCATCCATCCATCCATTTTCTACCGCTTATTCCCTTTTGGGGTCGCGGGGGGCACTGGAGCCTATCTCAGCTACAATCGGGCGGAAGGCGGGGTACACCCTGGACATATATATATATATATATATATATATATATATTTATGTCCGATAATGGCTTTTTGCCGATATCCGATATTCCGATATTGTCCAACTTTTTAATTACTGATACCGATATCAACCGATACCGATATCAACCGATATATACAGTCATGGAATTAACACATTATTATGCCTAATTTGGACAACCAGGTATGGTGAAGATAAGGTACTTTTCAAAAAAATTAATAAAAATAAAATAAGATAAATAAATTAAAAACATTTTCTTGAATAAAAAAGAAAGTAAAACAATATAAAAACAGTTACATTGAAACTAGTAATTAATGAAAATGAGTAAAATTAACTGTTAAAGGTTAGTACTATTAGTGGACCAGCAGCACGCACAATCATGTGTGCTTACGGACTGTATCCCTTGCAGACTGTATTGATCTATAATGATATATAATGTAGGAACCAGAATATTAATAACAGAAAGAAACAACCCTTTTGTATGAATGAGTGTAAATGGGGGAGGAAGGTTTTTTGGGTTGGTGCACTAATTGTAAGTGTATCTTGTGTTTTTTATGTTGATTTAATAAAAAAAATTTTAAAAAACGATAATTTCCGATATTACATTTTAACGCATTTATCGGCCGATATTATCGGACATCTCTAATATATATATATATATATATATATATATATATATATATATATATTGTACAGGCCAAAAGTTTGGACACACCTTCTCATTCAATGCTTTTTTTTCCATGACTATTTACATTGTAGATTGTCACTGAAGGCATCAAAACTATGAATGAACACATGTGGAGTTATGTACTTAACAAAAAAGTCACCCGAAATGGTTTTCACTTCACAGGTGTAATAGTTTTGAATCTACAATGTAAATAGTCATGAAATTAAAGAAAACGCATTGAAATGAGAAGGTGTGTCCAAACTTTTAGCCTGTGTATATATATATATATATATATATATATATATGAAACAGCTAACAATGCGGGTCAGCTAAACAATACAATGGTAAAAACAAAATAACTACAATACATACACAGCAAGATGAGCACTATTAATTAACTAAACTAAGGAATAGACATAATAAAGTATAAATAAAAACATGTCAATAAATATGTCCAGCTCAGCTTAACAGATGGAAGTACATATTTTGTATCATTATTTAGCTATAGATGTCCATGTCGTTCAGCAATGTTTGCTAGCGACATCAAGATTCAGTATATGCTGTTGAGCCTACGAGATATTTATTAATCTAGTTTATTATTACTATTAAGGATACTTTTTCGATGCTAACAAATATCACCTAAGACGTTATAATGTGGTCATCTGTGTTGAGTAAAGCACTTGGCTTTACTGTATAACAACTAAGCTTCTAGTTTCTGTTATGAAAATGGACAATGAAAACACGGTTAATTGGACCAACAATCACAATATGTATGCTAACATGACATTAGTTTATTTCCACAATTAGAGGTCTTTGTCACAATGCAATTCAATGCAGTACAGAGAAACCCTCGAGTGACGGTGAGTAAAACACTTCTTTACTTAAGGAAAAAGTACTCACAACAATGATCCAAACAGGAGATAACAAAAAGTGACGGTGCGAAAAAGAGAAAACCAAATGAGCACCGTGGAAAAAAGAACAAAAGCTAATTTACAAAAATAACTAGACTTGGGTTGGAGTTGCAAGACGCGCAAACTACCACAAAACCCCAAGCTGGATGGCACTGGGAATAGCCAAGAAGGTTAGCATCAAAAACTCAGGAAGCATAGAAGTCTTCTGACATGGAGAGCCGAGGAGTGGAGCATTGATATAAAAAAAAGTCTGCACTGCAGTGATGTGCAGTCAGGGGAGGCAGGTGAGGCCCCGCCTCACGTGCCAACATGGAAAGAAAAAAAATGTAAAAAGAAAAAAAAATATTAAATTGTTATATGTATCCAGTGATTATACTATAAAGTTATTTTCCATTTAACTTCACCAGTTTTAGATTATTTTTATTCAAAATCGCTGAATTTTCACATTTGCCGTTCAAATACTGAGAAGAGACTTGCGGTGAGTCACCAGCCAGTTGAGCCTCAGCCTGGATTGCGCAATGACTTGGCTAACTGCTGTTCTGCTGTGCAGTGAGACCGTATTGCTATTTGAATTATATAATGCATTTCCATAGTTTAGTTAGCTGAGGTATATAATGTACCGTGTATTTTGTCAACAACTGTATGTGTGTAACGTATTTTTTGTGCTGAGCAATCATAAAACGGCTGCGAAGACGCACTGGCTGAAGCTCGCAGTAATCCCGCCTCGTGGTGGTAGAGGGCGCTAGTGATCCCAGCGATCATTCTTGCGACTACTCGGCTGCAGAAGAAGTGACAACAAGCAGCAACAGTTAGCAGCGATCGTTTATTTTTTTCTCTCGCCTGGACTTTTAACATGGAGGATTACATATCTAAAATAAAACAGTTTTCTAAACTGGACTTTCAATCGAAGCAGGAGGTAATAATTAAAGGAAGATCTCCATCGAGACAGAGAGACTTTTAAAACTGAAGAAAGATAAGGAAGACTTCAATAAACAAGTTATCAATGCTTTTGTTCAGAAGAAGTGGTCCATGGACTTCATTTATAAGTAAAGGTAAGACCATAATAACGTTTTTTTTATTAAATGTGCTTTTTTGTGTGCTACAGTTTGTATGTGTAAAGTTAAAGTTAAAGTTAAAGTTAAAGTACCAATGATTGTCACACACACACTAGGTGTGGTGAAATTTGTCCTCTGCATTTGACCCATCCCCTTGTTCACCCCCTGGGAGGTGAGGAGAGCAGTGGTCAGCAGCGGCGCCGCGCCCAGGAATAATTTTTGGTGATTTGACCCCCAATTCCAACCCTTGATGCTGAGTGCCAAGCAGGGAAGAATGCTGGTATGAGCTTTTAAACATAACCCGTTAACTGCTGCCAATCAAATGATGAATAAGATACTCTTTAGGGTTCATATGTTTGTAAATGCCCTGCGATGAGGTGGCGACTTGTCCAGGGTGTACCCCGCCTTCCGCCCGATTGTAGCTGAGATTGGCTCCAGCGCGCCCCCCCCCCGCGACCCCGAAGGGAATAAGCGGTAGAAAATGGATGGATGGATGGATGTTTGTAAATCTGACTGTGATGAAGTCAGTGCCTCACCAGCCATGAACCTCACCGCACGTCACTGCTGCACTGTCCAAAGTCCCCCTCATACCTGGGTGGATGTGGTATGCTGGGCTCTCGGGTAGGAAAACCCGATGTCGAGGCGTCGGAGGAACAAGAGGTTCCAGCTGCAGGTTGAGTTACCACTGAGCCTGGGAGCGGGCGAGGGACAAACATGCGTGTGTGCATTTCCTGCACCAGTGTTGTCAGGTTTGCCAAAATCTGTTTGTGATGGCTTATTTGCTGGCCATGAGCCCTTAGAGCCAGCCGAACAGGATTTTCGTCTGCGGGTTCCATAGATCAGTGGTTCTCAAATGGGGGTACGCGTACCCCTGGGGGTACTTGAAGGTATGCCAAGGGGTACGTGAGATTTTTTTTAAATATTCTAAAAATAGCAACAATTCAAAAATCCTTTATAAGTATAAATAAAAACCTATCTTTTTCTCCAAATAGTTAAAAAAAGACCACTACAAATTAGCAATATTTTGCACTGTTATACAATTTAATAAATCAGAAACTGATGACATAGTGCTGTATTTTACTTCTTTATCTCTTTTTTTCAACCAAAAATGCTTTGCTCTGATTAGGGGGTACTTGAATTAAAAAAATGTTCACAGAAGGTACATCACTGAAAAAAGGTTGAGAACCACTTACCATAGATGACGGTGATTCTGTCACAATGCAGTTAAATGCAGTACAGAGGAATCCAAGGATGCAGAGAGACGGTGAGTAAAACAGTTCTTTACTTAAGGAAAAAGTACTCACAAACAAGAGATAACAAAAAGTGACGTGCGAAAAAGAGAAAACAAAATGAGCACCGTGGAAAAAAGAACAAAAGCTAATATACAAAAATAACTACACTTGGGTTGAAGTTGCAAGACGTGCAAATTACCACACAACCTTAAGCTGGGTGGCACTGGGAATAGCCAAGAAGGTTAGCATCAAAAACTCAGAAAGCATAGAAGTCTTCTGACATGTAGAGCCGAGGAGTGGAATCACCGAGTGCCATCCAGCTGCCAAGGTGCTGCTTAAATAGCACCCGGGTACATTGGGAGCAGCTGTGCACGTCTCACAACTCCGCCCACAATGGGAACACAGGAACTCTAAAGGGCGAGGAGAAATGAAGTGAACAAACAAGGTCAACTGCACCAAAAAAGGAAAACTGAATACAAACCACAAGGTGGCAGCAGGTGGTGACAGTCTTCGTAGATATATTAAGGCAAAGCAACCATGACATACCTTAAAATAACACAAATAAACTAATGTCAAGTCTGGTCCTTAGTTTCCCTTTAGTTGTGCTCTCAAACACTATCTATATCGTAAAAAAAACAAAAAACTGATTGCATCACAGAAAGTTTTTTAAACAAATCAAATGCTCAAACAAACGTTTTACAAAGTGATCGCTGCAGACACAAGTTATTGTATTCCACAAGATAAAAGAGACATATTGAGTAACATTTCCCTGACTTTATTACCTTTATGAACCACTTCTTTCTGGACTCTATTAAAGGTGCCATAAGTAGTAATATGGCCAGAAATGGTACTGCAATCACAGTCAAAATTCTGTAGTGCCCTCCCACTCTCCATGACTGAGGTTGCCAGATACGCCGAATCCTACTCCTACTCCAAGGAAAATTCAAATGGCAATCGACGAGTCCTACACTGTGGGTTTCTCTTGTTTATGCTTCTTGCAAGATGGTTTACTAAGTAATTATGCCACATTTTGCTAATGTCGATTAGCCAAATGTATTTGTAAAGTCACGCAGCGATATTTTCATCGGGAGTCGGGACAGACTATTGGCATTATCCAGCTAAAATGTCTAGTTTGACCGCGCGAACCACCATCAAAATAACTATATATAGTAATATATAATATATTATATATCGCATGGGCCTACTTTAATGGCAAGCCAAGGCCAACAATAAAATTACCGCCACATTTCGTTCAGCATAACTCCATGTTGCATCCAACCTGACACACTGCATTCTCTTTCATGTGCGCACATCACCATCTTTCAGTGCATAGTGCGATTCTATGAGCCAACCCACGTTACGCAAAAATCGCGTTACGCATAAATCATATAGCCTACACTTGGTTGCTTTACACCGCAACCAAGCAAAGCGGACGTGACGTCATGCAACCCAGCAACAGGGCTGAGGTAAAAGGTGAAATCCCACTTTCATTGAATTTAAAGATCCGCATGCTCGTGTTTGTGAGGCCGTAAAAGGAAAGCAGCAGGGGAGCAGTCATCACAAATCTCTTTTGTCTGTGTATTGAACACACAGAAGGGGTCGGTGTCACGGATCTGCTTGCTATGTAGGTGAAGATGCTGCATGGCTGCCCCACAGATCAAAGTATATATGAGCCTGTCAATGCAACACAGCAGGAAGGTAAAAAGTGAAATATTATACACTACACAGTCACACAGTATGCAACCTGCAATATGTCTGTGTTAAAGGAGGGTGGCAGGGTCAGGGGTTCCTTCTCTATCAGAGGTGGTCTTCTACCTGGTCCCTCTTTCAAGCTATCAGTGGACAGGTATGTTCACCAATCAAAGGGTGAGAAGGAAAGACTGGCATGGTAAATATTGGCATGGCATCATACTTTTGACACTGGAAGTGCAATAAAATACTGTTAACATACACAGACACACTGGATACACCTCAGTTTTAATCTCTCAAAGTCAAATGGCTGACATCATAAAACCTTTGTTTTATGGTGAAGAAACATTTTAAATGCCATCACGATCACTGACCTGCTTTTTTATTTGGGTTTACATATAAATTGTGTGTGTGTGTGTATATATACCGTATTTTCCGCACTATAAGGCGCACCTAAAAACCACAATTTTTCTCAAAAGCTGACAGTGCGCCTTATAACCCGGTGCGCTTTATTACGATTCATTTTCATAAAGTTTCGATCTCGCAACTTCGGTAAACAGCCGCCATCTTTTTTCCCGGTAGAACAGGAAGCGCTTCTTCTTCTACGCAAGCAACCGCCAAGGAAAGCACCCGCCCCCATAGAACAGGAAGCGCTTCTTCTTCTACCCGCCCCCGGAAGAAGAAGAAAAAACGCGCGGATATCACCGTACGTTTCATTTCCTGTTTACATCTGTAAAGACCACAAAATGGCTCCTACAAAGCGACAAGGATCCGGTTAATAAAAAGACGCAATCTCTCCATCCGCACACGGATTACTACCGTATTTCACAGCAACTGATATTCCTGTGAACCGCACTGTGGAACGGGAGCACGTACGGTGAATATTCGCACCACAGGGAATGAGAAGTCATCCTTCACTGTGGTTCTAGCTTGCCATGCTAACTTCCACCCATGGTGATATTCAAAAGGAAGACCTTGCCAAAAGAGACCTTTCCAGCCGGCGTCATCATAAAAGCTAACTCGAAGGGATGGATGGATGAAGAAAAGATGAGCGAGTGGTTAAGGGAAGTTTACGCGAAGAGGCCGGGTGGCTTTTTTCACACAGCTCCGAAGGCGAACACACCTTCACTAAGACGGGCAGACAGCGCCGGACGACATACGCCAACATTTGCCAGTGGATCGTAAATGCCTGGGCAGATATTTCGGTCACAACTGTGGTCCGAGCTTTCCGGAAGGCAGGATTCACAGAACTGCTGCACAACAACAGCGACACTGAATCCGATGACTTCGACGAGACGGAGCCGGCCATTTTTGGATCCCACGCTTGCGCAACTTTTCAATTCGGACACCGAAGACGAAGAATTCGAAGGATTTACGAATGAAGAATAACTTCAGAAGGTGAGCGCTATGTTTATTTTGTGTGTTGTGACATTAACGTTCGAGCAACATTATGTTGCTATTGTTCTACACCATTTTGAATTTTACTATGTTTGTGATTGCACATTTGCGTACATTTTGGGACAGAGTTGTTAGAACGCTGGTTTTCAATATATTATTAAAGTTTGACTGAACTATCTGACTGTTTTTTTGACATTTACTTTAGCGCAGCGTAGGCGCGGCTTATAGTCCGGGGCGGCTTATTGGTGGACAAAATTATGAAATATGTAATTCATAGAAGGTGCGGCTAATAATCCGGTGCGCCTTATAGTGCGGAAAATACGGTATATATATATATATATATATATATATATATATATATATATATATATATACATACATATATATATATATATATATATATATATATATATATATATATATATATATATATATATATATAGATATAGATGTCCGATAAATGCGTTAAAATGTAATATCCGAAATTAGCGGTATAGTTTTTTTTAATATCGGTATCGGGTTTTTTTGGTTGTTTTTTTATTAAATCAACATAAAAAACACAAGATACACTTACAATTAGTGCACCAACCCAAAAAACCTCCCTCCCCCATTTCATTCACACTCATCCACACAAAAAGGTTGTTTCTTTCTGTTATTAATATTCTGGTTCCTACATTATATATCAATATATATCAATACAGTCTGCAAGGGATACAGTCCGCAAGCACACATGATTGTGCGTGCTGCTGGTCCACTAATAGTACTAACCTTTAACAGTTAATTTTACTCATTTTCATTAATTACTAGTTTCAATGTAACTGTTTTTATATTGTTTTACTTTCTTTTTTTATTCAAGAAAATGTTTTTAATTTATTTATCTTATTTTATTTTATTAGTTGTTTTTTTTAAGTACCTTATCTTCACCATACCTGGTTGTCCAAATTAGGCATAATAATGTGTTAATTCCACGACTATATATACCGGTTGATATCGGTATCGGTTGATATCGGTATCGGTAATTAAAGAGTTGTGTAACGATCTGGTGAGGTGGATCCCAAGGATGCAGAGACGTATTGTGTGTACAATTGTTCTTCCTTTTATTTAAGAGGAAGCACAAAGTAGCAAAACAAAGGCGATGGTGGTAAACACAAAAAAACACACCATGTAAAAAAACTACTAAGAGAAAAAACACACAAAACTAAAAGCGCTAGACAAGGCTAGGAAAAATACTTCATGAAAGAAGTAAATAGAAAAGCAACGTACAAAATAAAAACGCTAGACAAGGCTAGGAATAATACATGCAAACCTGAGAAGAATGGCACACGACGAACTAGGGTGTTCTCTGGCAAGACCAACAACATAAGCGAACGTAGCAAGCAGTGACAAAGTTCCGGCACTCACAGGCCGTCAGCAGCCAGGTTAAATAGGCTGCTTCTAATCTATGTCAGGTGTGTGCTGCTGCCTTGCGAGAGACGAGAGAGAGAGTGAACATGGTGTGCAGACAATAACAGAAATGGGCAAGGATATTTCAGATTACCACAAGTTGGACAATATCGGAATATCGGATATCGGCAAAAAGCCATTATCGGACATCCCTATATATATATATATATATATATATATATATATATATATATACACTATATATACACTATATATATATACACACTCCTCAGCCTTCCCGGTAAGGTCTATTCAGGTGTACTGGAGAGGAGGCTACGCCGGATAGTTGAACCTCGGATTCAGGAGGAACAGTGTGGTTTTCGTCCTGGTCGTGGAACTGTGGACCAGCTCTATACTCTCGGCAGGGTCCTTGAGGGTGCATGGGAGTTTGCCCAACCAGTCTACATGTGCTTTGTGGACTTGGAGAAGGCATTCGACCGTGTCCCTCGGGAAGTCCTGTGGGGAGTGCTCAGAGAGTATGGGGTTTCGGACTGTCTGATTGTGGCGGTCCGCTCCCTGTATGATCAGTGTCAGAGCTTGGTTCGCATTGCCGGCAGTAAGTCGGACACGTTTCCGGTGAGGGTTGGACTCCGCCAAGGCTGCCCTTTGTCACCGATTCTGTTCATAACTTTTATGGACAGAATTTCTAGGCGCAGTCAAGGCGTTGAGGGGTTCCGGTTTGGTGGCTGCAGGATTAGGTCTCTGCTTTTTGCAGATGATTTGGTCCTGATGGCTTCATCTGGCCAGGATCTTCAGCTCTCACTGGATCGGTTCGCAGCTGAGTGTGAAGCGACTGGGATGAGAATCAGCACCTCCAAGTCCGAGTCCATGGTTCTCGCCCGGAAAAGGGTGGAGTGCCATCTCCGGGTTGGGGAGGAGATCTTGCCCCAAGTGGAGGAGTTCAAGTACCTCGGAGTCTTGTTCACGAGTGAGGGAAGAGTGGATCGTGAGATCGACAGGCGGATCGGTGCGGCGTCTTCAGTAATGCGGACGCTGTATCGATCCGTTGTGGTGAAGAAGGAGCTGAGCCGGAAGGCAAAGCTCTCAATTTACCGGTCGATCTACGTTCCCATCCTCACCTATGGTCATGAGCTTTGGGTTATGACCGAAAGGACAAGATCACGGGTACAAGCGGCCGAAATGAGTTTCCTCCGCCGGGTGGCGGGGCTCTCCCTTAGAGATAGGGTGAGAAGCTCTGTCATCCGGGGGGAGCTCAAAGTAAAGCCGCTGCTCCTCCGCATCGAGAGGAGCCAGATGAGGTGGTTCGGGCATCTGGTCAGGATGCCACCCGAGCGCCTCCCTAAGGAGGTGTTTAGGGCATGTCCGACCGGTAGGAGGCCACGAGGAAGACCCAGGACACGTTGGGAAGACTATGTCTCCCGGCTGGCCTGGGAACGCCTCGGGATCCCCCGGGAGGAGCTGGACGAAGTGGCTGGGGAGAGGGAAGTCTGGGCTTCCCTGCTTAGGCTGCTGCCCCCGCGACCCGACCTCGGATAAGCGGAAGAAGATGGATGGATGGATGGATATATATATATATATATATATATATATATATATATATATATATATATATATATGTCTTAATAAGGTTATCCAAAAAATAGTGCTCGATACCGTAGTAGAGCGCAATATGTATATATAATATATATAATATTTTTTTCCCACACATACATATATATATATATATATATATATATATATATATATATATATATATATATATAAACCTGCTCAGTGGCCTTGTGGTTAGAGTGTCCGCCCTGAGATGGGTAGGTCGTGAGTTCAAACTTCGGCCGAGTCACACCAAAGACTATAAAAAATGGGACCCATTATCTCCCTGCTTGGCACTCAGCATCAAGGGTTGGAATTGGGGGTTAAGTCACCAAAAATTATTTCCAGGCGCTGCCACTGCTGCTGCTCACTGCTCCTCTCACCTACCAGGGGGTGATCAAGGGTGATAGGTCAAATGCAGAGAATAATTTCGCCACACCTGGTGTGTGTGTGACAATCATTGGTACTTTAACTTTATATACGGAGGGTCAAATGGGACAATAAGTAATTAATAAATACATTATTTCATGAATGTGTCATACATACATAAGAAATACTAATGTTAATTAATGTGCCCTTAATTGATTTAATTCAAAAGTAATTTTTATCATTTAGTTTATTATTTCAATATTAAATTAATTATATAATTAATTAATTAATGTACTATTTTGGTATTTAATACATTAAATCATTTAATTAATACTTTTATTATTTCATAAAGTCACAGGATTCATTGGTTAATGATTTATTTAAAATATTTAATGATTGAAACATTTATTTCACAATTGTGTTTATTATTTCATGATTTATTTAATGATTTCATGAACGTGTGTCAGTATGAAAGGCCAAGTGGGACATAAATAATATAAAAAAGAAATAAATATCTAAATAATTACTTCAATGTGTCAATAATGAATTAGATAATCAATTAATGTAGTCAATAATTAAAAGTAATCTTATATTAAGTTAATGACACATTTAACAACACATATATAACAAATTAATGACACTTATTGATAAATTATTCAAATCTATCCATCCATCCATCCATCTTCTTCCGCTTATCCGAGGTCGGGTCGCGGGGGCAGCAGCCTAAGCATGGAAGACCAGACTTCCCTCTCCCCAGCCACTTCGTCCAGCTCCTCCCGGGGGATCCCGAGGCGTTCCCAGGCCAGCCGGGAGACATAGTCTTCCCAACGTGTCCTGGGTCTTCCCCGTGGCCTCCTACCGGTCGGACATGCCCTAAACACCTCCTTAGGGAGGCGCTCGGGTGGCATCCTGACCAGATGCCCGAACCACCTGATCTGGCTCCTCTCGATGTGGAGGAGCAGCGGCTTTACTTTGAGCTCCCCCCGGATGACAGAGCTTCTCACCCTATCTCTAAGGGAGAGCCCCGCCACCCGGCGGAGGAAACTCATTTCGGCCGCTTGTACCCGTGATCTCGTCCTTTCGGTCATAACCCAAAGCTCATGACCATAGGTGAGAATGGGAACGTAGATCGACCGGTAAATTGAGAGCTTTGCCTTCCGGCTCAGCTCCTTCTTCACTACAACGGATCGATACAGCGTCTGCATTACTGAAGACGCCGCACCGATCCGCCTGTCGATCTCACGATCCACTCTTCCCTCACTCGTGAACAAGACTCCGAGGTACTTGAACTCCTCCACTTGGGGCAAGATCACCTCCCCAACCCGGAGATGGCACTCCACCCTTTTCCGGGCGAGAACCATGGACTCGGACTTGGAGGTGCTGATTCTCATCCCAGTCGCTTTACACTCAGCTGCGAACCGATCCAGTGAGAGCTGAAGATCCTGGCCAGATGAAGCCATCAGGACCAAATCATCTGCAAAAAGCAGAGACCTAATCCTGCAGCCACCAAACCGGATCCCCTCAACGCCTTGACTGCGCCTAGAAATTCTGTCCATAAAAGTTATGAACAGAATCGGTGACAAAAAGCAGCCTTGGCGGAGCCATACTCTCTGAGCACTCCCCACAGGACTTCCCGAGGGACACGGTCGAATGCCTTCTCCAAGTCCACAAAGCACATGTAGACTGGTTGGGCAAACTCCCAGGCACCCTCAAGGACCCTGCCGAGAGTATAGAGCTGGTCCACAGTTCCACGACCAGGACGAAAACCACACTGTTCCTCCTGAATCCGAGGTTCGACTATCCGGCGTAGCCTCCTCTCCAGTACACCTGAATAGACCTTACCGGGAAGGCTGAGGAGTGTGATCCCACGATAGTTAGAACACACCCTCCGGTTCCCCTTTTTAAAGAGAGGAACCACCACCCCGGTCTGCCAATCCAGAGGTACTGCCCCCGATGTCCACGCGATGCTGCAGAGTCTTGTCAACCAAGACAGCCCTACAGCATCCAGAGCCTTAAGGAACTCCGGGCGGATCTCATCCACCCCCGGGGCCTTGCCACCGAGGAGCTTTTTAACTACCTCAGCAACCTCAGCCCCAGAAATAGGAGAGCCCACCACAGATTCCCCAGGCACTGCTTCCTCATAGGAAGATGTGTTGGTGGGATTGAGGAGGTCTTCGAAGTATTCCCTCCACCGATCCACAACCTCCGCAGTCGAGGTCAGCAGAACACCATCCGCACCATACACGGTGTTGGTAGTGCACTGCTTCCCCTTCCTGAGGCGGCGGATGGTGGTCCAGAATCGCTTCGAAGCCGTCCGGAAGTCGTTTTCCATGGCTTCCCCGAACTCCTCCCATGTCCGAGTTTTTGCCTCCGCGACCGCTGAAGCCGCACACCGCTTGGCCTGTCGGTACCTGTCCGCTGCCTCAGGAGTCCCATGAGCCAAAAAAACCCGATAGGACTCCTTCTTCAGCTTGACGGCATCCCTCACCGCCGGTGTCCACCAACGGGTTCTAGGATTACCGCCACGACAGGCACCAACTACCTTGTGGCCACAGCTCCAATCAGCCGCCTCGACAATAGAGGTGCGGAACATGGTCCACTCGGACTCAATGTCCAGCACCTCCCTCGTGACATGTTCAAAGTTCTTCCGGAGGTGGGAATTGAAACTCTCTCTGACAGGAGACTCTGCCAGACGTTCCCAGCAAACCCTCACAATGCGTTTGGGCCTGCCAGGTCTGTCTGGCATCCTCCCCCCCATCGCAGCCAACTCACCACCAGGTGGTGATCGGTAGAAAGCTCCGCCCCTCTCTTCACCCGAGTGTCCAAAACATGAGGCCGCAAATCCGATGACACAACTACAAAGTCGATCATAGAACTGCGGCCTAGGGTGTCCTGGTGCCAAGTGCACATATGGACACCCTTATGCTTGAACATGGTGTTCGTTACGGACAATCCGTGACGGGCACAAAAGTCCAATAACAAAACACCACTTGGGTTCAGATCCGGACGGCCATTCTTCCCAATCACGCCTCTCCAGGTTTCACTGTCGTTGCCAATATGAGCGTTGAAGTCCCCCAGTAGAACGAGGGAATCACCCGGGGGAGCACTCTCAAGTACTCCCTCGAGTGAATCCAAAAAGGGTGGGTACTCTGAGCTGCTGTTTGGCGCGTAAGCGCAAACAACAGTCAGGACCCGTCCCCCCCACCCGAAGGCGGAGGGAAGCTACCCTCTCGTCCACCGGGTTGAACTCCAACATGCAGGCTCTGAGCCGGGGGGCAACAAGAATTGCCACCCCAGCCCGTCGCCTCCCACTGCTGGCAACGCCAGAGTGGAAGAGAGTCCAGCCCCTCTCGAGAGAACTGGTTCCAGAGCCCTTGCTGTGCGTCGAGGTGAGTCCGACTATATCCAACCGGAACTTCTCTACCTCGCGCACTAGCTCAGGCTCCTTCCCCCCCAGCGAGGTGACGTTCCACGTCCCAAGAGCTAGCTTCTGTAGCCAAGGATCGGACCGCCAAGTGCCCTGCCTTCGGCTACCGCCCAGCTCACATTGCACCCGACCTCTATGGCCCCTGCTATGGGTGGTGAGCCCATTGGAGGGGGGACCCACGTTGCCTCTTCGGGCTGTGCCCGGCCGGGCCCCATGGGGACAGGCCCGGCCACCAGGCGCTCGCCATCGTGCCCCAACTCCGGGCCTGGCTCCGGAGGGGGGCCCCGGTGACCCGCGTCCGGGCGAGGGAAATCTGAGTCTCGGTTCTTGACTTCTATTCAAATCTAAATAACAAAAAATAAATGTATTTATCTAATTTTGTCCCACTTAATCCTCCATATGTCAGCGCTTCATGAATTTATTGTTCCATCAAATTCAGCCGTCAAAGTCAGTGAGCAGATACTAACACCTGATTGGTTACTTCCATTTTAGCTGTGGAACTTCGCCCAGAGAAGCAGAGTAGCGCAAGTTGATATATTGGTCTAAAAATGCGGAAATAACTTCAATTATTCATTTCCTTAAAAACTACATGTTCTGGGTCAGCAGGTCTCGCTTCCACATACTCCGTAAGATCTAAAAATATCTACCGCCAATTCCTGATAAAGTATATCCTCCTTCGCCGCCATGTTTTCAAAGACTTACAAAGATGTTCATTATTGTACCTCGCCCCATCCTTTCTTGTGAAAGACCGAGCATTTTTTGGGAAGCTGTTTTTATACCCAATCATAGCACCCACCTGTTCCCAATTAGCCTGCACACCTGTGGGATGTTCCAAATAAGTGTTTGATGAGCATTCTTTAACTTTATCAGTATTTATTGCCACCTTTCCCAACTTCTTTGTCACGTGTTGCTGGCATCAAATTCTAAAGTTAATGATTATTTGCAACAACAAAAAATGTTTATCAGTTTGAACATCAAATATGTTGTCTTTGTAGCATATTCAACTGATTATGGGTTGAAAATAATTTGCAAATCATTGTATTCCGTTTATATTTACATCTAACACAATTTCCCAACTCATATGGAAACGGGGTTTGTGTATATATGTATATATATATATATATATATATATATATATATATATATATATATATATATATATATATATACATATATATATATATATGTCTTAATAAGGTTATCCAAAAAATAGTGCTCGATACCGTAGTAGAGCGCAATATATGTATGTGTGGGAAAAAAATCACAAGACTATTTCATCTCTACAGGCCTGTTTCATGAGGGGGGGTTCCCTCAATCATCAGGAGATTTTAATGGGAGCATTCACATACCATGGATTATATAGGGCACAGAGTGGGTGGGTACAGGCTGGTGTAGGGGCATATGCCAAATTTTCAAAGAGAACGGCCTACGGATCACGATTGAAGCCAACAAGCAAACCGTCAACTTCCTTGACGTCACTTTCAACCTGAGAAATAACAGCTACCAACCATTCACGAAACCCAACACAACACTCCAATACGTGCACCATGACAGCAACCACCCACCCACCACCACGAAAAGAATACCTACCGGAATCAATAAAAGGCTATCGATGCTGTCATCTAGCAAAGCTGAATTTGACCAAGCAACCCCCCCGTACCAAAAAGCCCTTGATGAAAGCGGATACAATTTCACCCTCACCTATGAACCCACGCCAGGAAACCAACCGAAAAAGAACAGAAAACGAAACGACATCATCTGGTACAACCCCCCATACAGCAAAAACGTCTCAACTAACATTGGACACAAATTCCTCAATCTGATTGACAAACACTTTCCCAAAGACAACACCCTAAGAAAAGTATTCAAC